>NW_027526203.1:245157867-245317702 GCF_048455015.1 Haemaphysalis longicornis | reverse complement strand
CTAGCACAATTTCTAGGGACCCTAGAATTTCGTTTAAAATGGTCATGGAAAACATGGAAAAGTCAGGGAAATTGAATTAGGCAATTTGCTAGACACCCTGCTACAAAGACGTACACGAAACAAGCAGCGATCACGAAACAAACGCGTTCTTGATGCGCTACAGCACAATCGCAACCCGCGTACAGCGCTTGGTCCCGGAAAGGTCGTTGACGACGTGACGGCGGAACGGCAATCGGCAAGCAAGCGCGGCCATATCAGAAGTAGTTCTCCTTTCAAACGTTCGTCAGTGACGTCACGCTAACGGCGAGACGCCATTGGTTGCGGATGGGCACAACTTCCCTTTGATGTGAGAAATGCCGCTGCAGAGTTAAGCTGTCACTGACCATAGTACCAATCCTTGAGGAACTCCGGAGGTAACTTTGGTTAAGGCTGAGTGGTGGGATCCGATTACAGTGAACTGGGAGCGGTTAGTAATAAAAAAGCGAATCCATGATAGTACTAAGGAGTCAATGTTAAAGGGGGCCTGAGATGGATTTTAAAGTGTTTTTGTTTGTGTCAGAAATCTACTCTATAGTTCTTGTAGAAACAAGTCCAAAAATAGTAAGCATATTCGCTCACGCTAACAAAAGTTATTACCCCGACGAGACAGAACTATTTGTTGGCTCGGCGGCTTGCGATGACGACATAGTCCGACCTCGTCCGAGGCGAAGCACTCATTTCATGGTTGGCCGCCGGAATGTCCGCGATTTTTGACGGCGGCGGTTTGGTTTAGAGCGTCGTCGTTACCATGGTTACTTCAGCGAGTGGGTCGCACATGAGACGGCGACGTCCTTTTTTTTTTTTAAGCTACGTTTTCAGTCTTTACGGACTTTGAGCAGGAGATACTGGTGATCGCGGAAGTCGACCTTGCATGCGCGAGAGTTTCCGTGAACGGTAACTTATTTTTACCGTCGCTACATAGCGATACAGAGGCTAAAATTTCTACCGACTGTAGTAGCGAGCCCCCTGCGCCGGCGAATTGTACGCTCGCGTTTTGATTAGATTACCGGAAAGTTCCGAGTGAACGCCCTCCCCCGAAACATCGCCCACCCCCTTTTATGGGTGAAATATTCAATTTACTGAAAGACGCGCGCCCACCCCGTAACATCCATGGCTTTAGCGCCGATGAGTGAACAAAACAAACCCGAATCATCTCTTCATGTGTAGATGCGGTCACCTATTCGTCCTTTCCGCGCTTGACCCGAAATTTCGCCCATCTCGTATTTCTCACTTGATAAATTTGGGTGGGCGTTCTTCCGGAACTTTACGGCACAGCAAATGCGCTGTGCTCTGCGCTTCATGCCAGCAATCTTAGTTGATGTTGTTTACTACATTCTTGCTAAATGATGATCAGGAGCACGATAAATGACAATTTTTTTTAGAATGAGCGAGCAAAATTTCCGCCCCTACTCCAGCTTCCCACGCTTCCAATGGTTCAGATGCCTTTATGAACTAGCATAGCTCTTTTATGCTTTCAAAATCGTCTTGGGCAAGGTAATATAGGTAACTGCGGAATCATGACAATATATCTTACTCATTTTATATCGAAATGTTTAGCGGTGGCGTGAATTCTGGTTAATGCCATGTTAATACAATACTTGGTCCTAATTGTTCCCACTAGATGGCGGCGTCAACGTCATGTTTTCGATTTTTTAAGCTCTACAGTAGAAGTATACGGCTCTTTTAAAAAAAAATTATTGTATTGTGAGAGTTCAATCTAAGACGTCTAAGATTCAAGCCATTTCAAGCGTAAGCGAACAGTTCTGGGCAACAAACGTTTGTCATTTGCTTTGCGACAAATTCGCCAGATGTCGCTACTCGGCAGAGCCGGTGCCGGTAAGCCGGAATGCAGAAACCGCAGAGTGCAATCCTTTCGTTTTCAGCGGCGAACGGCTGCTCTTGCTTCATTTAACACGGTAAACGGTAAAGCGCGCTAAGGACACTAGGCAACAGGCTCATTCAGAAGGCCGGTGCAGCAAACCACACTTTCCTGCGATCATGACTTGATGGGCAGCAATGAAATGAAACTCTTTGGCAGTTGTCGTTACAGGATGAGCATGCTCTTGCCCTTGTCGCGACCGCCGCAGAGAATCAGCTGCGACAGCGTTTGGGCTTGAACTGATTTATTCAGCCCGCGTGAGCGCACTTGAGCGTGCGCCTCGTGATCACGAGCAGTGCCCGGCGTCGTCCAAGCGCTGCGTGCGGAGCTCCTCCTTCGTCGTCGGCGCGGCGCTCCCTTGGCGCGCCGTTCGTTACCACCTCTGAAAGAACGTCGAGGCTACGCTCGAAACACAGATGGTGCAAAGAATCCTTTCGGGTACAGCGTCCAAGAAAGCAAATGCAAAGAAAACTGATGATACTCTAACACCAGACACGGAGCGCTGAGCGATCACGCTGGCTGCAAGCGTCGTTGCTCCTGCGCTCACTGTATCCTTCCGCCGAGAACGGAGGAGCGTCAAGCCTGGTTTGGCCCGGTGTGTAAGTGCTTTACACTCCGGTATAAAACAAATATGTGTGACTGTGTAAAAGCACCCACACACACAAGATGTTTTTTGTAGCTTTCTGATGTTTTTACGCTCGTAAAAAATTGATTAAATCAAGAGCGCACAAACACGTCACGATTAGTTCAAGAAATAGCCGTTGCGCTCCGATACCATCGACCCCCCAAAAACCCCCATCTCAGGGGCTCTTTAAGGCTGAAAGTTTTGCTGGTAGGCGCTGATGGGGAACGCGATCGAAAGCTTTAGAAAAGTCCAGGTAAATGACCTCAGTTTGAACTGAAGAGTCAAGGTTGAGGTGAAGGTCAGTAGTGAACTCGAAAAGTTGGGTTTCACATGAAAGCCCGGGCCGGAATCCGTGTTGATTGGGAAAGAAGAATTTGTTGCTGTCGAGGTGACGCGCAATTTGGGAATGTATTATGTGTTCTAGTAATTTACACGCGATGCATGTTAGAGAAATAGGGCGGAAATTGCAACGATAGGAGTGGTTGCCTGATTTGTAAACCGGAACTATTCTGTTAATTAAGTGTCCAGTCGCTCGGAAGTGCACTGGTAGCTATCGATTTGGCAAAGATTGTGTGCAGAATCTTGCTAGAGGTTGTTTTGGTGGCTTTGATTATCTTGCTTGTTAGGTTATCGCATCCTGGAGCACTTGACACCTTTAAACTATCAATTAACTTCATTATGCCTTCGGGAGTAACGGTGACGGGAGGCATTTGAGAAAAATTACAGCTGGAAGGGACGGAACTATCGAGGTCGTGTTCGCGGGTAAAAACGGAAGAAAACTACTGGTTCATGACGTCACCGCGCTGCTCAAGTGGAACATGCGAGCCATCTGGGTAGGAGAGGGAAATGTTATGGGTAGAGTTTCTTTTTGGTTGTATAATTTTCCAAAATTTTGGGGGGTTGGTTTCAAGAATTTTTTGTAGGTCATGGTGGTAAAACGTCTTCTCGCTTGGTTTAACTGATTAATGTATTCGCGTTTACACTCAAGATATTTTCCTGATTTTGAAGGTAGTTGCGATTGTTTGGCTGCTCGAAACAGGCGTTTTTTTTTTCTGTTGCAGCTTCCTGAGGGAGTTGGTAAACCACAGGTTGTTAGCGCCACCGCGAATTTTGACAAGGGGCACGTGTGCGTCGACCAACGATAGCTTATTCTTGAATAGCATCCAGTTTTTGTCTACTGTCCTTAGAGAGGCATCCAGCTGGAAGAGCTGGAGGAAGGATTCGAGCTCGGAGTTGATTGCGGTATAGTCAGCGTTGTTGTAGTCGCGTTTGTATTTGAGGGACGGTTGGGCAGTTGGAATGGGAATGCAGAGATTAAATGATACTGCACAGTGGTCACTCAGACCAGGTAGGCATGTTGGGGGCTTGGTTAGTTCGGGATTGGAAACAAGAACGAGATCTAGAATATTGTTGCCGATCGGGTTGGTGTGTTGACTGTTTGGCTAAAGTTGAATGTAAGAATCACGTCGAGAAAATCTATAGAAAGTCGGGAGTGCGCAGTTAAAGGGACACTGAAGTGAATTTGTCAAGCTCCCGTTTTTGCTTGCACCGCGTAGACTGGCTCAAATTAGCACACTTTTCATCGTTTATCCGGTTGACAAATCGGTAATTATTTTACAAAGCGCGAAAGAAGAAAAACTACCATGCGCGGTTTGCGGCGGCCGCACCAACTAAGGCTGTGACGTTGGGAGGAGGGGCGCCGTGATTGGACGATGCCCAAGGTTAGCAATCACACAAGTTTCGGTTTCGGTTCTGTAAAACATAACCAATGGCTTTGTTGGATGGGCATTCTCAATATCTCAGTAATCATCGTACCGCGCTTCTGCCATGTTGTCGGCTGTAAATGCACAAGATAAGCCTCCCAGGACGGCTTGTAGTCGTAGCATTCACTAGCCGAGACCTACGCAGTGCATGAACGCCCTCCGCGTACCCGCAGACGCCCAAATGTCATGCGCTTTTCCCCCATATTTGGAGCTTGCCTCCCTCATGCCTGTATCGTAAAAAGCGTGTTCGCACCAGGCCAAGGGTCTGTTCATTCTGGCCTGTGCCCACTGCCTGCAAGCAGTCGGTGCTTATGGCAACAGCACGCCAACGAGAACTCGCTAGCGCGCCAGTGCCAGCCTGCGCGCGTTTTGTGAACTAGTTCGTGTAGCCATGAACGTTGCGGCCCCAAAAAAGGTGAACTCAATATAGAAAACATCGGCGGAAAACAAAAAAGGATTCGAACTCGTGACTCGCAAAACATTCGCGGTGAATTCCTAGCGCCCCAGACCGCTAGGCCACGGAGCGGGACGCGAATGCTTTGCTAATATAAGGTATATATTGTACAACCGGTTTACACTTTTATTTAGTTTTGGCATTTCAAGCCGCTTAGGTGACTATTTGTTGTACTGCGATCGTGCAGTAAGCGTCACCCGAGTTTCCACAGTAGCTCACGTCTAGCAATTGCATTTCGTAGACGGAAAAGCGTTCGCAGATGCGTAGTCGTGCTGCTGACCGCTGTGCTTGTTTGCCCAGCGCAAAAAAGTGCTTCCCGCGCCCGAGTTTTACGCTGTACGGTAAAAATATCAGTTGATTTTATTTGCTTAGTACTTATACTGACTTCGCTGACTCTTCTCCCGCCTTCAAGAGGCCTTATATTTTCCTACTGGCGTACCAGTCAGCGAAGCGTCGCATGTGCAGCGCTTGTGTGAAGCGACCTTGATTTGGAGCTAGATACAGTGTACAAACAAAGCAAGTAAAGAAAGGCACATTCTTCCATTCACAAACGTGTCCTGGCTTTGTTTCAACTAAGCGAACGAATTGCGACCAAGCAATTTTTTTTTAACCTCCTTGATTGCGACGACCCGCCGGCGGCCGGCGGACGAAACGCTGGGCCGACTGACTCTGTTGGCCGGGGGAGCCGTGCAGTAGCGCAGCCGTGGCGCAGCCAATTGCCAGCTCATCCCCTCCTGACGTCACACGAAAACGCCACAGAAAATGGGAGAGCGTAAAGAGAGGAGGACAGCGTTTTCGAATTAGTTTTTCTACTAAATACAATCGCGTAAACGCGCCTAGAGTGGTCGAAACATGGCCTGGGGACTCCGGACTACAATTTGCGCTAGTAATCCCGCAATGTTTACATATCACTTCAGTGTCCCTTTAAGTTGTTCCAGTTGATATCGGGAAAGTTGAAATCGCCGGTTACTATCAGATTGGCCCGTGGGAAGCGAGATGTTAAGTCAAGAAGCAACGACTGTAGTTCGGAAGTGAACAGGTTGTCGCTATCTGGAGTGCGATAGCAGGCGATGATTATTTTCGCGCTGGCACGTAGTGGAACAACTGCACAGACAATTTCCTGATTGCACGTGGAGGGCAACAGATATGACGGAATGTTTTTTTTTTGATGAGGATGGCCACGCCTCCTCCCCTCCGCCCCACCCTGTCGAGCCTGTGAATTGTGTACGCCGAATTACTTTGGAGCAGCTCTTGGTCCTGTATGTTGGGAGTCAGCCATGACTGGGTTAGTATGTCAATGTCGGTGTCGTTATCCTCTAGGAGAGACTCGATGGCTTCTTTTTTCGGAAGATAGCTGCGAACATTTGCCAACAGGACAGCCATACTGTCGTAAGTTTGTGAACTTGAGTATTGTCGATAGGGCTGAGGAGGAGGGGAGGGCGCATGTCGGATGGTGCGTGGCAATTGCTATGATTTCACTTCGACTATACAATCTGTTTATCAGCACTTTATCAAAACGAATTTTGAACGGGGCGTTACATTGTTGGCCATACAAGTAAAGTTTTTTCCGTGCCATCCGAACATGAGCTGAGTAGTCCTCGCGAATCGAGATAGGTGAGCCTTTCAGTTTAGGTGAGGAGGAGAGAACATTAGATTTATTTTTAAAGTAGGTGAGCTTCGCAATAATCGGACGAATTTTACCTGGTTGATTTGATTGATTGTAGGGTTTAACGCACTGACGCAACGAAGGCGATGAGGCGCGCCATAGTGGAGGGCTCCGGATTAATTTTGACCACCTGGGGATCTTTAACGTGCGCCGAAATCTCGTACACACGGGCGTTTTTGCTTTTCGCCTCCATCAGAAAAGCGGCCGCCGCGGCCGGGAATCGAACCCGCGACCTGAATTTTACCTGGTTCAAAGCGACCAAGGCGATGCGCGCGTTCTATGCCCGAACTTTCTATGTTCACGCCCAGCCTTTGGGAACATAGGGACGTTATATGTGATTCAGATTCGGCCCATGTTTCACCTTTTTTGTCTGCGATTCCAAAGAAAACTAGGTTGGAATGGCAGAGACGGTTTTCCGCGTCATCGCACATCACAGTGAGCATCTTGATTTCCGACGTTAGTTTGTTGAGGCAGCAACTGGAGCTTTGAACGGAGCCATCAACATACGACTGATTCGCATCATCGTTTTTTTCTAACGCGTCGATACGCGAGGACAGACTGTTCATTATTCCCTCAAGGTTGTGTTGGGCAGCTTGAATCGCCTTGAGTTCGGGAAGTATTGTGGTTTGCGCGACTTCCATGCTTGAGAAGGCTTGTGCCAGAGGTAAGAGAGTTGGAGGTGAGTCATTACGTTCCGGTCCGGGGTCTACTTCCACGTCGCCTGACAGCAGAAGCAAGAGGCATACAACGTGAATATTTGCACAGAAGGAACACAAAGAAGAGCACAGAACTACGCGCCAACTATTCAGAAAACCAGGGGGACATGACACCGCAAGCAGAAAGTGGTCACTTGAACGAAAAGAAGCTGCCCTGGGCAGGTAACTGACCTACACGAGAAAGCGCATTGTAACCACAGTGGTGGCGGCGGCATGCCCCGACTGGCTTCGGGAGGGGGGCTGCTTAAGTAGTCTTCCGTCACTCCTTGTTGTTCGCCGCTGTCAGATGGGGCTCAGGATTAGCGTTGGGTGCGGCGGGTTGGTTGGGGCTTTCGCTGTTGCGTCCGGTGGTGAAACTCGAAGAAGGGTAGGCTCGCGCAGGGAGAAGTTTTGGTTGGCGTGAAGATCCATACGAGTAGGGCCTGCACAAGAAAGCGCATTGTAACCACAGTGGTGACGGCGGCGTGCCCCCAAAAATCAAGCCCGGGGGGAATCGAACCCGGTACATTAGTGCAATTATCCGAGGCGCAACCTCTACACCAAATCCGAAGACCAAAGATCTGGGGTTAAGCTTGCAGGGACGTCATTCATGAAGGAGGAGGAGGACGAATAAACGTCCCTATGAAGAAGTTCGCCTTGGGGAAGAGTCCTTATTCCAGGACCCCTTGAGACCGTCCGGCTTCTTGGGCTCTCTACGCCAGCCAAAGCTGGTCATCAGGGTCCGAGCTGGAGAGTGCTCTCTCCCAGTGCTCAGGGGAGGGGAAGGGCCGACGTGCCCATGCTGACGTGCCTGGCAACGAAGCTGCCCATCAGCATGCCCGCGATCTGACACACCGGGCTAGTCAGGAGTTCGGCGAGCAGTGGCGTGACTGTCCCCTTTTGTCCTACAAGGAAATCACGCAGCACTACCGCCTGCAGCGAACCATGTACCCTCCTCCACACAAAAACCTAACCAAAGAACAAGAACACCACCTTCGATGTATCCAAACCAATACCTTTCCCCACCCAACTAGAGCCCACATTCTGGCTCCCACCCTCTACTCCTCGCAATGCCGCTTCTGTGAGGCTCCGGGCACGCTTTACCACATTGTGTGGGGCTGTGATAAAAACCCTGACCTACCCCCTCATTCATGGAGACAGATATGAATAGAGAACGGCACGCTGCTGCGTCTGGGGAAGTTGTACGGTCCAAGGTACACGTGAAGTTCAAATTCGTTATGGGTCTACAGTGTAGCCATGACAGTGCAGATATGTGACGAGGGAGCGACAGCTCCTTTTGTAATAGCGTGTCGTGTTGACAAAGACAGGAATTGTATTGGCATGGGCAAAATTGGGCGTGTGTCGTATGGACAATACCATTGAAGGACTCTGACAATAATTCAGGGAGGCCGCCCGAGGGTTGATGGACAGCACTTAGACTTTGTTGTAGTTCGTTGGTTTGTATTAGGGGTGTGCTTGTGTTTTGATGAATAGCGGGTAGTTTATGATTAAAAGTGTAGATCACGTGACTGTGTGTGTACAAACCTTTGGTTGTTGTTGACATGGCCAGCCAGCGGCCCAGTGTGTGTTGGTCAGCTGCGAGAATCAATAAGAAAAAGTTGGCTCCAATCCACGCTGTGAAGGTGGTTGGGAAGAAAAGCTGTAAACGACACCCACAGCAATTGCCCATGCGACGTCACTTGTATTCACACACGGGCTGTACAAAGGGTGAAACCAGAGATTCTGCCAGCCGTTACCTGGGTTTGGTTTGCGCGTACATGATAACCTCAACTGTCCTTGCTTGACACACCTTGGGAGATAGCCATCCCCTTCCCCGTCCCCGTTTTTCATAACGATTCGTGCACGTTGGCGTTGCGCTGCGTTTTTTCATGCTCGTGATGATGGTTGCGTGCTCGCAGAGGCTTCATTGTGTCGGAGTGGGAGGAGCCTGACGACTTGCACCAATGTGGAGACACGCACCTAATAGCAGGAGATTCGAAGCGCTCCAAGCATCCGGCTGACCGTGCCAGAGATGATTAGGCTTACCACCTCGGTATTTTTTTATGGGTGCTTTCACGAACAACGTGGATGGCAGTTTATATTCCACTTCTCGCCCAAATTATCAGCTTGTTTCTTGCATGAGCGTCTTCTCGCTTGTGCCTCGTGTGGCATTTCAGCGAGCTATTAAGGCCGATCCACACGGCGGACCAAAACGATTATTTGGACCGCGGTCCGCGCATCACGTGATAGGACGTCACCAGTTCGCGCGGAGCGCCAGTGGACTGCGCAGGACCGCGGCCCTCGCGGTCCAAATATTCGCCGAGGCTTTTCGGTCCGTGGTCTCAACGGCGGACCGTGACATCAATCAGCGTGGTCTGACAGCTCCCGCGTCGCGTGGGCGGAGCCGGGTCCAGTTGCGCCAATAGAGAATGACGCAAACAGCGCGACTGTTTCGAAGCGCTCGAAGGAGCCTGTCAATCACCCCCGCTAGGATAGGCGGCGGGCTAGGCTTACAATCGCGACGCATACTTCATCCGCGCTTTTACTAGCGAGTCCTATGACTCTTACTAGTGCAATGCTAGCCATCATTATCACTTTGTTTCACGCATGTGGACCTCAATTTATGGGAAGCGTTCGGTTCCAGCGAGCGGTGACGAGCCAAATGCAGCCCGGATCGCCCCACCGTCGCCGCTCGTAGTGTCGCTTTCGTGCGAACGACGCCGGCGGCTGCGCGAGTGCGCCCGCCCGGCTGGCAGGCGGGTGGCTGTTACTGTGGGTATGAAACGTTTCGTGCAGACTTGTGCATTACAACATGCTGTCGCGGCCAAACGGTGCCTGTGCTCAACCTTCCAGCTTGCGAGTTCAGACGGTCGGCCATTCCCGGTCCGCTCAGCCGGCCCGCTGTGTGAATGCGCTCTGCTCTGGATCGGACCGCGGCGGACCGTGACGTCGCATCACGTGACCGATTGGACCGCGGACTCGGTCCGTCGTGTGGATCAGCCTTTAGAAGCGGTTGCTGGAGCTGCCTGCACTACTTAACGGCCAGTGCCGACGCCTCTTACCGTGCCACACACACCATGCCAGTTGTATCCGCGCCAGCGTCGCCGCACCTGCGCCGTGCACTGCTCGTTTTCGTGAGACGAAATCGCTCGATACGGTTCATGCTTTAGAACAGACGTTCTCAAATGGGGGTCCGCGGACTCCAGGGGGTCCGTGAGAGCATTTGAGGGGTCCGCGAAGCCTCGCTCAAAGCTTCCCCCCCCCCCCCCCCCCCGCCATTCTTTTCTCGATTTGGCTAACTAGCACTTTCTTGCAATGCAAAAAGGTGGCTTCGCCACATTACGCGTACGCTTAGTTTCTCCGCGTAGCACGTATTTTAACATCTGCTTTTTGCACAGCACGCCAGCTATGAGAAGAAAAGAAACAGACACATAAAAGGCAGACTTTTAGATTCAAGAGCAAATTATTCAGCATTATGACGCGCATTGTCATTAACGTCATGCAGAAAAGGCGGGAATCGGATAAGTGTGTGGGCGACGTAAGCTGCATGTACAAATTGTTGGACATTACGACACCGATCAACATATGCTCCATCGTGGGGTCCCCCGTCACTTTCGCAAGCCCCAAAGGGGTCCCCGGGGCAGTAACGGCTGAGAACCACTGCTTTAGAACGTTGTGCAGATTAGCCACCGCTCTTTCCCTTTCCGAACAAGCGAGCCATGCGAAGCCGAAGATTACCACCACCAGTACGTTGCGCTGATAAGCAGGTGCCTTCGGCATCGTGAACACAAGGTGGGGTAAAAAAAATCCCGCTGGCATTCTTATCACGTCTCGCGGCATCTGTTCATAGACTGTAAAAACGCAGCAATGGTCCTTCAAAACACAAACACAGCGGAAGTTAAAGCCGCACTCGCCATTTGTGAGACCGCGCTTGCAATGTGTGAGACCCTGCAGCAGCGGCTGATGGGAAAAGAAAAAACGAAATAAAGGCCGGGCCTTTTTTTTTAAGTGCTGTGCACTTGAGCGATGATAAATATGGGATGACTTGAAAGGTAGGTTGCAATGTGGTTAGATTCGTGCATGTTTTGGTTATAGGGCGGTACTGCTTATAGTGTGGATTTTTGCGGCTCCCGCGACATACGTTATAAGCGGTCTACACTGTACCTGTTAAAACACAGCCGATTGGTATTCACCGATTTAGAAAATGGAGTCCCATTCGTGGCAAGCATTGTGCAAAAGGTAGCATTTCTCTAGCGGCTAGATGTGTGTATGTGGTCTACATTTTGTTTTCCCGCCCTGCAAACCAATCCTTAATGTATCTTTGCCGTACGACCACTTAATTCCGTTGGGTCCGGGTTACCAAGGAGGTGCTGTCAAACAAGTTAATCAAGCCATGCGAAGAAAGCATTCAGTGGACGTGAAGTGCAGGAAAACAGGCCCAACCGTTGCTAAAGCAGACAAAGCTGACGGACTGGGTCCCGCCGTCGCGCCCGCCGGGGTGAGGAAGCTCAGGTACGCAAGGAACGCTGGGTAACAGCGCCCATTCGCCGCGCCATCTACACTGTTCTCCGGGAGTGAGGAACATTAAGGGCCTGTCGGAGAGAGTGAAGGCGGCACTCTTCTTTATCTCACTCTGTGGTCACCTCCAAAAAGTGCCCTCCGCCTCCCCAGCCGCGTTGGGAGTTTCTTGTGGTGCACTCGACGAAACGGTTGGCTGGTAGAGGTAGAAAGCTTTGCTTTAAAAATATTTAAAAGGCTGTTCCCTATATACGTTGAATATAACACGCCCATTCTGTTTCTGACGACATCAATTACTGGCACTAGCGAGAGTAATCTTCGTTTCACAGTATTTAATAATTCCAAAAGTTTACCGCGCTTTTAAAAAGCACAAGTATTGGCAACTCACTGCACCTCTTGCTCGCAAAGAAGGAAAGCATTCAGAAGCTGATGCTGAGGAAGCTGCAAAGAAGTAAATTGCCAGCCTTGTAGCGTTTTCTTTTGCACATTCGAAATGTCTCCCCTGTTTTCTGCACGGGCTCAGTCCCAACAGGCAGGCGAAAATAATTCTGTGTGTCACTCACTATACCAGTGGCACACCTACGGGGTCCTTGAAAACCCTTGAAATTGCAAATTGAGTTCTCAAGGGCCTTGAAGTCCGGGAATTTTTTCCTTCTTGAAAACCCTTGATTTCTTTGGGCAACAAAGAGGACACTCGATTACGTGACCGGGTTTTCGTGGCTTATATCAGTGTGGCCCTGCACACTCCCCATCCAGAACAGGCTTTGTACAATTCAAAGCCAGCTTAGGGGTGCAGTCGTGCTGCTTTATACAGCTTTTACAATTTAAAGTGAGCTTGGGAGCACAGACATGCTTCTTTATACAATACCTCGTGCAGAATGAAATCCCTGCATCAGACAAGGCAGAAATTAGCATAGGTTCCTTTCCAATTTTCAATACTGCGTTCTAAGCATTGCTCATCCTGTGGTTCATTTTACACATCTTCCCATTGCTGTGCCCGCCATAGCTATGCTTCACTACATTTCGAGAACGAATGGTGCTGACACTCCGGTTTGGAATAAAAATGAGCACAGATAAGCAAAACTCTCAACCCCCCCCCCCCCCCCTAACGAACACAAAAAATTGGGGGATGAGAATGGCAGGGGGTATTAAAGGAGCCATGAAGACAAAATACAAGTTTGGTTCATTAGAAAGGCTGCTTTGTCCTGATAAAAATGACACCAATTTCATCGCAAACTTCCAAAAAATAACGGATATATTAAAGAAAACGTGTGGAGCTGTGGCGACTCGCTAGCCAGTTTTCGGCCTTTTCTATGACGTCACAGAATCTTGTTTGGATGATTGACGGCGGTCGAACTAATCAATCGCCAGGACACATGACTGGACGATTGTAGTGGGGCCGCTAGTTCCGTTTGATCGAATCACTTGAATGCTAACGTGCGCCTAACCCACTGAAAATTATGCTTTTAGTGCTGGCCCGTATGACGTCACTCGTGCCGATAACACGTCACTGTGGCGCGAAATTTGAAAGTCCTTAAGTACTTCTTGCGTTTCCATCTGTTTAAAAACGTCTTTCGTGGACGGAATGAAGCTGAGTGAGGTAGTAAAGTATAACTCTTTGAATTTAAACAAAGTTGTATTTTCTCTGCATGGACACCTTAAGTTATGTTCCTCGCTCTTCGAGGCTGCATATTAAGCATTTGCAGAGCCCGAAAAAGTTCAAGATGGCATGGCTTTTGTAAAGCTCCCTCAGTATTATTTTGGGTGGGGTAAACTTGTCCACTTCCAAGGGGTGGAGCTGTTTCAAATAAATTTTTCTTGGGGGTCATTTTTTTTTAGTTGTAAAGCAGATGTTTAGCGTGTGCAAACAGTAGTGAAACGTTAGTGCATGTGCTCCCCTACACCCCTGAAAGTGCTATCGCAGGGCCTTGAAAGTTCTTGAATATCCTTGGATTCTTGTACCTGAACCCTGTCTTAGATAAATCTCGAAAAAAAAAACATTGTTTTACTGGTATTAAAAAATAAAAGAAGAAAACAGGACAGTGAGCTCTTAAGATTGTGCAGACCAGCTTATGTATAACTTGAAGTAGTTTAAGAAAAAGAATGAGAAAATTTCTGTGTCATACAAAGTGTCCATTGTTAGGAAATTTCTAAATGCGTAAGAATCTCTGAAGGGTTTCAAATAATCCATAGGTCCCCTTCCTACTTAATAGGAAGGGGAGCTTTTCTCCCCTGCCTACCTCCCCTGCCTCATGGCCCATGATGAACCGCAATTGCAGTTTTTGAAGGACCATACCACTTTCCAAACTTTTGTGAGCACCTGCCATCACAAGATTTTAATCATTCGTTGACTTCTTAAAAAAAAAAAAAAAAAGGATGCTGAAATTTCTCATAGGTTGGGACTCAGTATGGTCGAGCTTGCCATCTGACCTCAAATCAAATTTATTTGATCAGATCGAATTTATTTTATTTGGAAGCTATAACAACTGTTCTTTTTAGTGTTCAGCACTGTACAAGCTGACATAACCCTCTTTCTCTCATTAAATAAAATGTTCGGTTTTCCTTTATATACATCACCTGAAATTATAACATCCTAGCGAGAAAAGCGTTAACATTGCATGCGCAGTTAGGGAAACCGGTGAACACGGATAACAATGATGTCGTGCTGAAAAGGCATCCAGAAGCATGGGTTTATGTGAGTACTCAGCACATATTGTGCCAATGTATACTAACAGATTGCATTCACTTGCAGATAGACCAAATTTGAGTAAACTTTAGCATTCAGACGTATTTCAAGTTTCGGTTCTGTCTTTGTTCCACAAAACTGGCTTTGCCCTGCAAACCATATTTTACAGTTGGTAGACAGGTTAATGGCCCTTTTTGTCAACAGTCAACTGCGCTAAGTTTTTTTTTTCTTTCTACATTTTTGCATAACTGAGGAACAAGAGGAGACTGCATGTGCTTTACTCTTTGCTTGACTTCCTCCGAAAAGAAGGCATTCAGGAATGCTTTAGTTTTATTTCCTTCTCACCCTGAGCTCCCATCATCTCTCCCTTCCCATTCTACTTAAAAACTCTTTTCTGAGGCTTTTTTTGTTGTCTTCTGTTAGTTTTTGTTATGTAAAGGTGGGTTCAGTAATATATTCCCCCTGCAGGCGAATTTTATGTAAAGGCTGCTGCTTTGACGCTTTATTTTTTCGTGTCAGAAATAAGAAAAACTTCACAACTACTGTTTCATATTATTTATATTTATTTCTTTATTTAAGGGGGACGCGGGTCTTAGAATGGTCAGAAATGGCCAAAATGTCGATTTTGAGAAAATCTAATTTTTGAAATATTTGTACCTTCAAGCACCTGCCTTCAAATTATCAACGCTAAATTCCATCGGGAAATACTCTGAAATCATGTTTTGAAACGCCTCGGGGGCCACGAAATGCCCCTAACGGGCAAAAGTTGTTTGAAATTCCAGCGCGCGCCGCGGACGAAGCAGCCGACCGATCGCCGCCATCTTGGTCTTGTTTTGAAGCTTGTTTCTTTGTGCGCATTTTGCGACATCTCAAAATGGTGTCGCTTGAGTAGAACGACCAGTTTTCCAAAGGTGCCTTCTGGGCCGCCGATTGGCTGCAGAGCGCGCGCGCGGTTTGAGTTCGTCTCATGACGCCTCCCATTGGTCGGCGCGACTGCTACGTCAGTTTTTTTTTTTTTTTTTTCGCCATCATGGCGTCTGCTACCCGCGTCTGGCGGAGTCCGCTCTTGTGGCGCAGCGCTCGCTTAGAGTAGTTTTGCTAGACATTTTCGCGGTTTCTTCGGATTCTTTCATCGCACACATTCGTGACTGATGCCAGGAGACGTACAATTGAAGAGAACGACCCGCCATGAGTACGGGAAGCGAAAGCGTCGTCCGCCCGCATAGTGCGACTTTGGCCCGCTCGACTCAGCCGGATGAAAATTGCTCGCCGCCTCGTATTGCTTCGCCTGTCCCATCCCCTGACCAACTACCTCGGGAATCCAGACCTGGTCCAAGCACGTCTTGTCGACTTGACACAAGGTATTACACGGCGGAGGAGATCACCGCGCGTACGGAACATGCAGACGAGGTCAAGCGCGGCATGGAGACCAAATCACCTACGCAGCGGAAATTCGACCTCCTTGAAGTGGATCTGGTGCACTCGGAGGTAGAATCCAGCACAGATTTTGTCTTAGTGGATGTGGCAATGCTGAAAGACCTTTTTGCGCATGTTGAGGGCGGCAAGTGCGGGCTGGCGGTGCCGGATTTGAGACGGCTGACAGGCAGTACAGACTCGCCGTGAGGCTCCAGGTGACGTGCTCGGTTTACGAACATCGTGTGGAGTGTTTTTCGTCACAAAGGACCGAAGGATCTGGCAACATCACTCCTTTCGAGGTAAACATAACGGCCTTGAAAAGTATTCAAAGCATCGGAAAGGGGGTGTCTGCTCTGTCGGATTTTTGTGCTGGGATGAACTTATCCCACAGAGGCTAGCCTACACCTCAAGATGTTCCAAGCACACTTGAAAAAAGTGGTCCAGGTTTGTGAGGACACTGCAGCAGCCTCTGAAGCAGATAGTGTGTGTGCCGTCAAGGGCTTGTCAGGGACCTTGCTCAGTCGCCAAACAACATTGATGTCATGTTTGATGGCACGTGGATGACCAGGGGACGATTGTCGCACATTGGAGTGGTACAGCAAGCCTTCTGCAACTTGTGAAACCCAACCCCTCCCCCTCCCACTTGAAACTTCAGCGTTGCGAAATCAAAGCTCAGTGTTTTGTCACAGGATCGCCCAAACGTTTCCTGCCATACTGCCATAGGCCAACAAAGCTTGCCCTTCGGCTACTTTTTTTCCCCCAAAAACATCACGTCGTTTGACCCCTGTATCCTCTCTGCCGTGCATTTGACCCCTGTATCCTCTCAAACTTCCTGCGCAAAAACCACGACTAAAATAACCTCACCAAAGAGCAAAAAAAAAAAAAAAAGAGGGCATCTAAAGCAAGTTTTACCCCTTCGCTTCCTCCTCCGCCGTACCCAATATTCTGCGTACCAAAGTGCACTGTAATGAATGATGCCAGTTTACGAAGGACTGTTGCAGTTTTCACAATGCCAGCGAGACGACACCAGATTTTACAACGCCAGCAAGACGCCAACCGATTTGAAGTCGATAAATTTTGCTGAATTCCTGATGGTGTACGTTACTTGGCCTCTGGTATCTCCAGTTGTAGTTGACATTTTTGGAATCCAAAGACAGATTTGGGAATGGGAAGAACATGTCTTTGTTACAGGGAAATACTGCAGTTACACTACTGACCATTCATTTCATAACACATGGCCAAACTTCAAATGCAGTTTTCTCAGCTTCATATTTTTGGTCGTTTACGTCAGCCTTACGCAGCTTTTTGGGAACTTCTTTTTGCTTCATAAGGTTAATCTTGGTACCGTTTTTTTTTTTCAGTACAACCTGAGGTACCCGATGACATTCTTCGTTTTTCTATTTACGCCATGCATAAATAATGACTTGCAGTTATTTTGATGAGCCAAAATATCGAATACTGGCATCTTTTATACTTGACATATTTTTTTGGGATGCCATGACTTTAGAGAAAAAAACTCCCAAGCATTTCCCCGAGGGTGAACATGGTTAAGTGCGAATGCACGGGGTGATGCTGTGAGGGGGAGTAAAGTTAAAATCCGTTGGCATTCGCCCGTGAGCGCGCGCGAGCCGACCCACGGAGGTCTGGCAGTTTATCGCTGCATATATAGGGGGGTACGCCGCGCCGAGCGCGCCGAGCCAGGTGGCTGAGAGAGGAGGCGAGCGCAAGGGGAGAGGGACAGCGGCGCACGGCAGCTGCAGCCGAGCGAGGGGGAGAGGAGAGAGTGTGACGTCACGGTGGAGAGAGAGGCGCGCGGCAGCTGCTGGGGAGAGGAGGCGCGCTGTGACGTCATACCATGACGTCACGGCGCGAGGAGCGGTGCGGGGAGCGGCGCGCGGCGCGCACCCGCGCAGCCACGGCGAGGAGGCGGAGCGAGCGCAGTCACGTGGTGAAGTGACGTCACCGCGCCGTTGCTACCGACGCTCCTCTCCGCTCCACGCCGTTGCTAGGGAGAGGAGGACTGCGGACGCCGCCGCCGGTGGTGGAAGGTTTGGGGTCGCTTATAAAGTGCATTCGCACTTAAAACGAAGAATGTCATCGGGTATGGGAACTCTCTGGCTATCAATTCATGTAATAAAAAGCTACAAAATGCAATGCGAAAGTTTATTAAAGCTGCATAAGAAATTGCCTAATTACGGTTAGACTTTCCATGATAACTTTCAAACTACTAATAGCAGCAGCTCAAATGTAATTGCATATTTGAAATCTACAGAGAAAAATACATCTGTGTGCAAATTTTCATAAGTTTCTACCCATAAATAAAAAAGTTAGTTTTAAGACCTTCGTCCCCCCTTAAATTTTTATATTACTTACTATGTTAATGTTTATTCTTTTATATTTTTATCAGGGTGTCAAACCGGAACCGAATCGAACCGAAAACCGGAACTGAACCGGTATTTTTGCTGGAACTGAACCCAAACCCGAACCGTTATTTTTTGAGCACGCTGAACCCGAACTGGAACTGAACTGAAAAAAGAAATAACGGTTACCAGTTCATGCCGAAATGGTTCGACCCTCCATTGTTGATATTGCACAGTCAATGCAATTTAGGCCTTTTTTTCTTTCACGTACCATGAACTTCGTACCCGCTCGCGCACTTTCCCCTCCAGACAATTGAACACTATCGCGCTGTATGTAACAACAGGGGAAATGAATGAGCACCGATGTAGCAATAGTCTGTTGCTGCTGGAAGCGCGAGCGTAGAGCAAGCTGACCAAACTAAACGTCATTCTCAGCAGCTTGCAGGGGATATAAAACGACTTTGCCCTTCCCTAGCTGCGACTTTATTGGAGCAATCAGGCTGCAGGAATGCTCCACTGCGCAACAGCGAAAGCCCACACCTGATATGTGCAAACTTTTTGCATTTCATAATTTGTTTAAAAGGTCCGACACCTTATAATGATGTACTCAACAAGTGTGACCGCAGGAGCTGCTCAGTGGCTAAGCCGTTTGCTGCTGACCACAAGTGGCCTCGATCTCCCTTCCCCACGACTGTCTTCCTGAAGTAGATGAAATCAAGAACGTCCGTGTATCGAGATTTTGATCCATGTTTAATATCACCAGCTGGTTAAAATAAGTCGGCTGGCCTGCAACATAAGCTGCGCCTCGGAGCAGAGATATAGCACGGGGCATCAAATGCACCAGTTTTTTTTTTAATGTGTTTACGCAGAAAACAACAAAAAAAGAAAAGGCGAATCACGTTGTTTTAAAATATTACGCAAAAAGTAAGTAAAACCGAATAAGTAAAAAAAAGCACCAGAACGGGGATATTGCTCTGTACTTTTCTTTGCCCTGCCTTTCACAACCACTTGTGTCATAAATGCGAAGGAAGGGACTTCCGTGGTCAGTTTTTGAGGGCAGTAAAGTGGACAAGTTCCGTTTTTTACAGATACAAATAAAAACAGATATTTCAGGGAAAACTGTTAAGGTGCGCACTTAATCCCTTGGCAAAAAACTGCAGCCCTCGACCTTGTCTTGGAAGCAGAAACAGTAATAAAGCAGATGACACATGCAGAAAGGCAGGCCGGTACCTCACACTGCCCCATTCGCTTAGCGATCATCTTTTCTGCTTTTTCTGCTTTTTCTGCAGTTTTGTCTCTTTCAGATCTGCTTTTTTTCAACTCACTACATTACTTCTACTGCTACTCGTTCCGGAGGGGAGTACTGCTATGGACGAATTAAAGACGTCTACTCAAAAAAGTCCCATCTCATGCCTTTAGACCTGCCGCAGCGGCTCAGTGGTTAAGGCGTTGGGCTGCTGAGCACGAGGTCGCGGGTTCGATTCTCTGCCGCAGCGGCCGGTTTTCTGATGGAGGCGAAAAGCAAAAACGCCCGTGTGTACGAAATTTCGGCGCATGTTAAAGATCCCCAGGTGGTCAAAAGTAATTCGGAGCCCTCCACTACGGCGCGCCTCATCGCCTGCATTGCGTCGGCGCGTTAAACCCTACAATCAATCAATCAGTGGTGCCTTTAGTTCTGTTTGATGGGATCACTTGCATTATAACGTGCAGTAAACAAATTGATAACTGTGCTTCAAGTCCTCCCTATTACTCTTCACTGCTGACGTGTAGTGTAATATTTTTGAAGTTTTTCTTTACTTCTTACCTATTGGAAAACTGGTTCTTTCAAATTAAACCAAGTTGTATTTTGTCTTCAAGCACCCTTAAATACTTAAACACGCACTCAGTGACTCACTCACTGATTTACTATTTCACGCGTTTTGTGGCTGGTATCTGTTTAACTGGTGTTCATTGGTAGCCCCCACAGCTATGACAGCGCACCGACCATAGTCCAGGGTTCGTAGTCCGTATGCTTGAGCATAGTCCTTATGGTTGACGTGGCTCCACCAACAATTGATGCATTCCCCAATGGAGGCGAATGGAATGGCAGAAATTTTTTGCCTCTGGCTGTGGCTGGACCACAGATTTGTAGCCTGAGCAGCCCAACATATGGCTCACCGTATGTTCATTGGCGTGATGGGCATGACAGAACGGGTTTGTTATCAAACTTTGATGGCCACTCTTCCTGAACAAGGCGGATGCAGTTTTTTCATGTGCCCTCAACTACGTAACAGTGCTAAGCACTGGTGTATGTTCAAGTCGATTAAAGTTTCAATAGAAAGGCAGTAAAAACATTCACAGCTACAATGCCAGATGCTCTACATATTTTAAGGAGTGTCTCCATAGACAATGGTGATTTCAATTCCTTCAGGATTAAAAACAAAGCCCACACTTTCCATGCTCCTATTGTTTCGCTGCTTGTTGTCACTTTGTCATGGAATGTCATTTCCTCCTGGCGTACTCTGTGTTAACCACCACGAAGTTCCATGCATAGTTCATGCTTTTGTGTGAACCAGTTTTTACACGGATGGTTTTAAACCGAAGCTTCATTAGGCAAGGTGATAGGAAAATCCGGTGGTTCTATGTTTGCAGAAAACTTTTCCGGCACAACCCCATGCGCATGCGTGAAACAACTAGATTGGAGAGAAAGTTGAAGTAAGAACGAGGGAGTGAAAAAGAGTTGCAACAGAGCGCATGAGCAGTAAGCTACTGCGTGATGCGTTGCTGAAGCGAAAACGGTGGGATGGGGCTGCAGTGCTGTTGGCAGAATAGCATCAGCGTGACAATGGCGAACACTGGTCGCCCGTTACTTTGAAATGGGAAGGCCAAGCATCACACGTACTCCTGAGGAGGAGGCAGCTTGGGATCAGCGATGCCGTGAGCAGAAACAGGAACGAGCTGAGCTTGTCTACACCGTGCTGATGCTGCAGCTCGGGCATAAGAACAGACCTAATGAACCCTGAGGAGTAATTGACGGCTGAGCACTGGCCGCACGTTAGTTTTGCGGGTTAGCCATCTGTACAGGGTTCATGGGCGCATTTTAGTTGTTATTTAATAGTCATGGATGTGTCATGGTTTGCTGTGGGTCTTATTTTTAGTGCGGGTTGTCACTTTCTGGTTTGCCGAGGCAATTTTGGACTAAAGTACGGGGACGTACCCAGGATCCTTATTCAGAAAGACCAACTTGTTTACATGCGTCATGTGGACTTCTAAATGCATTGATCTATTGTTTTTTATATATGCAGGCACGAGGCTTCAGCCATCCCATTTTCAGCAGAGGTCGGTGCTGTAGACTGCAAGCTGCAGGTCCCACTTGGGGCCACGTGGGACCTGTTCAGAAGCCACTTGCAGGCAAGTGGAACTACTTTGAACACCACTTCAAATTTTTGTCTGGATTTTTCACTTTGATCACCGGTTTGATTCCTCAGAATCTTCATTTTCACTTTTAATGCTCTTGAAGGCTATTCCAACAAAAAGTACCATGATACTTTTGTTTTTGTTGTTAGAAGGGGAACAATCTTGGGCCACATTGGCACTGCGCTGGACAGACTTCACAGACTGGACACACTTTAAAAGCCCGCTCTTTTGGATTGTCTACTAATGCGTAGTGTGTAGCATGCTTATGCTACTTGTCTAAGGTGTGAGTTCTTTTAGCCAACTTCCTTGGTTTTTCAAAATTTTGTATGATTAATTATCTCCATTTATGCTATTATAACGATTACAGGTGGAACTTCAGCCAAATCTCCATTTTTGGGAAAATACATGGCATTACACTGTTCGCCGTTTTCGCTATTTTTTTTCTATTCTTATTTCTTGGTTTTATAAAATTCTGTTCCTTATCTCCATTTACGCTATTATAATGATTGCAGGTGAAACTTCCGCCAAGTCTGCATTTTCGTGGAAATGCAGGCCGTTCAATGGTTCGCCATGTTCACTATTTTTTTTTCTATTTTTCTCCTTTTTTAGATTTTCAAAATTTTGTTTGACCACTTACCACCACTTAAGCTATTATAACAATTACAGGTGAAACTTCTGCCAAATCTGCATTTTTGTGGAAATGGAGGGCATTACACTGTTTGCCATATTGCTCATTTATCTTTATTCTAGTTATTTATAGGTTTTTCAAAAGTCTATTCGACCAATTATCTCCATTTTTGCTGTTATAATGACTGCAGGTGGAACTTCGGCCAAATCTGCATTTTTGTGCAAATGCAGGGCGTTACGTACACAGTTTGCCATTATCGCTAGTTTTTTCTATTTTTCTTATTTTTTGGTTTTTCAAAATTATTTCTGTCCAATTATGTTTAATTATGCTCTTATAACAAATACAGATGAAACTTCCGCCATTTCTGAATTTTTGTGGAAATGCAGGGCATTACACAGGGCTGTGGGGGTACTCGGCAAAGAATGCTACACATTAAAAAAATGCACAAAGTATAAAAACAATAGAAATAGGCAACTGTACTAAGGCAGAAAATTATTTCAGAAAATGTGAAATATGCAAGTTGTTTCTGGGTTCCTTAGCTATCATTCAATATATAGTCGTAACATTGATGTAACAAACTTCAGTGTAACAAAACCCTTGATGTAACAAACCACGTAATTTTTTTTTAATGTAACTTTGAATGTATGCACACGTAACCACGTAACTTTGAATGTATACACACCAGGTATTTTTCACCCTCTGTGTAACAAAGTCCCTTTTGCTGAAATTTCAACGTAATGAAGTTTCATGGACAACCAGGCACCAAATTTTGCTTGTAGAAGTAGATTTTGGGAGACGGAAGTGCCCAAACGGGGTCTCTATAGAGACAATAAACACTTACTGGCCACCCAATGCCACGAATGCAGCGAGGCATGGAGTGCGTGAGCAAGCTCCTTGCCTACAAGCTGCGTGCCTACAAACTGCGTATGGCGCCACCGCCGCTGCTTCATGCCACCGCTTTGCCCTTTGTTCGAGTTCGCTCATGCTTGTTGGGTTCCATCGTTCCAGCAAGTGCGCGGCAAAGCATTTGTGGGTCTTCATAAACCTTGTGCATGCATTTTTTCACGGCTGCGTCCGCAATCACGCACAGGCGACGGCTTCTGCCTCAGCCGAAAAGCCACTCCTGCCGCGTGCGGCAATGGGATGGGCGTGATGACTTTGATGGGTGTGAGGCTCCTTCCACTTTGATTTGATGGGCGCCTTCCTAAGTGTGCGGGTGCTGTATTACAGTGCAAATTTTGCCCACAATATCAGCTTCTTGCCCGCATAAACAACTTTGTTTGCAGCTCATGTAGCGTCTCAGCAAGCGGTTAGAAGCGGTCGCTGGAGCTACCCGCATTGCACGGGTGGTCTCAGCGGCTGCGTCAGTGTGCCTGTGGCTCGCAAGACACGTTTTTGCGGGCAGAAAATGCTCAATGCGGTTCACACTTATATGCCTGCGTAGACAATTAAGCTCCAACAGAAACAGTGCGCTAGCCATGTATGCACGCCACGTAAGCACGCCACGTCAATGTAGCGAAATTTCACTGTAACGAAGTAAATTACAAATTTTACTGACTTCTTTACATCGAAGTTTGACTGTATACATCAATCCTGTGCACCATGTTCTGGATTTTGTAAGGCCTGTCAATCTAGCGTCCTTGATGGCTGTGCCACTCAGTGAAGCAGTCACGCAACGGCGGAAAGCAAAGGTAAACATTGCAAGTGGAGCAAAAGACGTTCGTTCTGCTCTGTGCCTTTGCTTTTCGTAGTAGACCTTGCAATTCCTTCTCTTCTGCATCCTTTTCAGCTGGTGTTGTACAGAATCCAAGGGTGAAAACGGGGAATGTCCTTGTCGTTCTCAAATATCTGCTTCATTGGAACTAAAATCTGAAGATTTTACGTCGTTGCTGGAGTCAACACTGCTGCTGGATTAAAAAAATCAGCAGCAGCAGCTTCCGAAGTCCCTGTGACAGTAGGCAGCCTTTGCGAGCACGGCATGAAGTGGTTGCCATTGATTGTCCTACTCTTGCTTCCTTGGGTTTGAATTTCACTCGCTCCGTGGCCTCTGCTGGCAAAATGTAAACAAACAAAAGCGAAACTAAAAAACGAGTTGCCATTGAATACGGCAGATGGCGGTAGTCATTTGCAAGGTGCCGTTTTTAGTTTTCGTGGGAGGTTTGAAGTGCATAATTGGAACTGCATGTCCGATGGCCTATGGTACCGTAACGGAAGAGTTTGTGCAGATTTTAGCCCAGGAGACCAACTGAGGGTTGCACTGATGTGTGTTTGGTAAATAAAATTGACTTGACGGGATTGAACTTAAAAAGCACTGTGCAATGGGTAGAGGCCTCTCCCCGGGAACTCTAATGGAGGCTTCCTCTTCGCCTTCTTTTCAGATACCACAGTTTCTGCCATGAAAATATGAGTATAGCGGTATCATGGGAAATCAGTGTGGAAGCATAAATACGGCAAGCGGTAATACCGTAAAAACCTGCGTATAATATGAGTTTTTTTTTCTAAATTTTACTATGTAAAATTTGTGCCTCATATTGTATGTGGATCTAAAAGTTTTGAGCCAAAAATTTGCACTTTCGTTTTTTTTGGTGCTATCATCATTAATACTTGCAGTGGATGGTGCGCCATCTTGCTGTGGCATCAGCTGGCTGCTGCTTCTCGCAGCCGATGCCATTTTGACCTTTTTGACCACACAAAGGATCGGCACGCTCACCACAAGTCTAACGATGTTGGGGGCACGAAGGCAGTATTCGGCTGCGTTTAAAAGAACGCAGTGTCTAGAGTTACGTCCGACGGAACCCAAAATTGAAAACTAGAGTTACGTCCGACGGAACTTTAAGCCAGTTTCTAGAGTTACGTCCGACGGAACCCAGAATTGAAAACTAGGGTTACGTCCGACGTAACTTTAAGCCAGTTTCTAGAGTTACGTCTGACGTAACCCAAAATTGAAAACTAAAGTTACGTCCGACGGAACTATAAGCCAGTTTCTAGAGTTACGTCCGACGGAACTTTAGGCCAATGTTTTGAGTTACGTCCGGCGAACGTGAAGCATTAAAAAAAATTACAGCTAACGGCACCAAATACCATGATGCTCCATAGGTGTAATCTGTCACTTGTACGATACACGACGTACGATGTACGATGCAGCGCTGTGGGTTCGAATCCCAGCTGGGTTGATGGATTTTTCAATTAAATAATTCAAAAATTTTCGTACTAGTCCTTGCAGACTTCTTTCCATATCCAACATTTATAAAGTTTACTGCGTGGTTTCCCATCTACTGCATGCCCACCTATGTAATCTCCGTAAAATGTGCATGCAAAAATTAAGCTTGGGTGTTTTTAATGCCTGGACGATAATGTGCGAACCATTTCCTTCAAGAGAAAATTTCAGCTTTTCACTTCAATATCATTTTGCTGGCATCTGAATATAAAGTGACTGTTTGCTCCACATCACAAATGGGCGTAAAAACCACCCACTCTGTCCATAATAGTAGCGACTTTGATAAAATACGTTTTTTATTAATCAGCCAGATCAGTTAACTAAAATGTATCGACATTTTTTATTCTGTGAAGAAATAAAGGAGTACCAGGACATTCGCTTTATTATCACTAATCAATTATTTATTATTAGTGGTAGGTAATTGATCGATTAACCTTCCGATTAATCGATTAATGCTTTAGTCACGATTAATTGTTTTAACCAATTCAAGCTTCTGAGCAACAGAAAAAAAAATGTCATGTTGAAATTATACGCAAGCATGTCGAGTATCATATTCGTGTTCAAATAACCCACCTTACGTCAAGACAGAAAACGATGCCAGTATGCGAAAAGATGGCAGTGATTAAAACAGAAAACAGACGGCAAAATAGCTACTCAATAATATTTCATCGACAACTCTTATCACAACTCGTGTATCTTCATGCCACAGGGCAAAATTTCAAATAAAAAACTACAAATATACACAGTACAAAAAACGACCAGTGGGCAATTATACATACCGTTTTGCCGTTGTATAAACTATTTCTGTAGTAAGAAAAGCGCGATTAATTGGCGCCATCGGAACTCATGGCGGGCGCTGATGTTCCTGTTTCTAGAAAAAATGTGAGTGACGAACGAGCTGATAAGCGTCGCGTCCACATCATGCGCCGTGATGATGACGTACTTACCTCATCCGGAATGTGTCGGAACAATTGTATGAGCATATTGATCTGATATGTACTACTACATAATTATTTTTGGTCATTTTTTTTCTAAAAAAAACACAACCGAATAATCCATGCATAATCGAATTAATCGATGCCAATTAATCGGGTTGAAATATTAACTGACACCGAGCCCTATTAATTACTCTTGAACCATGTGAATTGGTTCAAGAGTCTTCAAGAGCTGTAAATTTTTTGTGCTTTACATTATGCCGGACGTAACTCAAAACATTGGCCTAAAGTTCCGTCGGACGTAACTTTAGTTTTCAATTTGGGGTTCCGTCAGACGTAACTCTAGAAACCAGCTTAAAGTTCCATCGGACGTAACTCTAGTTTTCAATTTTGGGTTCTGTCGGACGTAACTCTAGAAACGGGCCTAAAGTTCCGTCGGACGTAACCCTAGTTTTCAATTTTGGGTTACGTCCAACGTAACTCTAGAAACTGGCTTAAAGTTACGTCGGACGTAACCCTAGTTTTCAATTTTGAGTTCCGTCGGACGTAACTTTAGAAACTGGCTTAAAGTTCCGTCGGACGTAACTCTAGTTTTCGATTTTGGGTTCCGTCGGACGTAACTCTAGACACTGCGTTAAAAGAAAAGTTATTTTATGTGCCGAGACCATTGGGAATTGTGCCGCAGGACGGCAGTTCGGTATCACCGAAGGCAGCATCCGCGGGTGGAGAAAGCAAAAGCAGGCACTTTTTTCGTACAACGGTTTGAGAAGAAGTTTCCGTGGACCAATAAACGGAGTCTTTTCCGATATCAAAAAGGACTTAACCGCCTTCGTGCAATGCCAACGCGCTGCTCATTTGGCTGTCAACATTGAACTGCTGCAAGTGAAGGCATGCGAAATTGCCCAGGAGAAAGGAAATCCTCAAAAAGACTTCAAAGCCAGCAAAGACTTGGTGTCGCGTTATATGCGCTGCGCTAGATTTTCTTTATGTCGGCGGACGTTCATATCACATAAACTTCCTGAAAGCTACGAAGAACAGCTAGTGGCTTTTTAGCGGCACGTGATAAGGCTGCAGAAGAATGTCGACTTCCAGCTGGGCCTGATCAGCAACACCGATCAGACACCGGTGTACCTTAACATGGTGTTGGCGCTCAGAGTACAGGAGGAAGGCTCTAAACAAGTTTACGTGAGGTTGACTGACAACGAGAAAACAAGGGTCACTGTGATGTCCTGCATGGCGGTTGGTCGCAAGCTGCCACCCTACATAGTGTTCAAGTGGAAGACGCTACCGAAAAGTGAGAACTTCCCAAAGAATGTTGTTGTGCGTTGCCAGGACAAAGGGTGGATGGACGAAGAGCTGGTGCTTGACTGGATAAAGTCTGTGTGTTGTCGGCGTCCTGGAGCACTGTTGGGGTTCCCGTCAGTGCTCGTGTTGGACGCCTTTCGCTGCCACCTGGCTGATTCCGTGAAGAAGTTGTTGCACAAATCCCGCACCGAACTCGTTGTCATTCCATGAGGAATGACATTCCAGCTGCAACCACTAGACGTTTGCATCAACAAGCCTTTCAAAGACCGCGTCAGGTCCTGCTACCAAGAGTGGATGAGGTCAGGAGACCCGGAAGTGACACCTACTGGACAGCTGAAGTGGGCTTCGCCCACGGTGCTTTGTGGATGGATCGCGGATGCGTGGGCCAGCATCCCAGAGGAGCTCGTCAGTTGCTCTAAGAAATGCGGCATCTCGAACACCCTTGATGGCACTGAGGACCACTTTCTGTGGAAAGAAATTTCCGACAAGGCGACTTCAGGAGACAGCGACAGCAAAACTGACGATGACTGAACGGACGTCGGGAGAAGTGCCAGCGAATCTAATGATGACTGAACGGTAACTGCAGTGCAAATAAATGTTTTCTGTGCGCTCTTTACCTCGCATTATATGCGAATGAAAACTTTGTTTCTGATTGTGCTGTCCCCGAATTACACCTCGTATTATACGCGGGTTTTTACGGTAGCTAAAGCCATAGAATTCAAACTCAGGGGTGATCCAGCTGTGCCATTTGTGCCATTTTGCTACAATTGTACTCTCCTGCGCTCTGCTGCGCCCAGTGGTGTTTTACTTGCGCCAAATGCTCCGAACCGCCTGAACCCGGTCTTTCGGCCGAGAGTTGTCCCCTCAAACCAGCTGAAGCGAGAGACGATCATTCTGCCGCCCTGCCGCTAACCAGCACGATGGTTCCTAGGTTGGCAACTTGGAGGAAGCGGTGCGCTCGATTATTCGGTTGCCCCCGCCGAGCTCTGCTCATGGTGCAGCCACAGTGCAGCAATAGTGCAGCCACGGTGCCGCTTAGGAGCAGAGATGGTGATTCGGCAAGTCTCCGGTGGCGTGGACCGCAACGGAGTGGTTTCCCACACTGCTGCAAACAAGCATAATGGCATTACTTCATGTGTATCGCTTGTAGAAAACTACCGATTGACGTTCGGCCACTCGTGACAAGATGCACAAACAAGAGTCTATACTTTTCTGCGCTCGCGGCGAATCGTTTTATTACTGTGCGGCCTTATATTTAGGGCTACTGCAGTGGAGTAGCGCTAGCCAAAACTGCATCAGCGTAAGTTTAAACAACTTGCCGTTAGGGATTTTCACAGAGGGTTTCTCTTTTTTTTTTCATTCCGCATGACGGTATTGAAAATAAATCCCCTTCATATTGCTCTTATCCACCGCCTGAGTGGCCGGGAATGGGGTGCTGATGTTGGCAATGAAAAGTGGCTCAGGTGGAATTTGGAAGAAAAGGGGATCTCATGCCGTGCGTTGCTGAAAAGGGCTGAAAACATTATTTCATCAGGGCAGGCTTTATTAGCAGAAGGCAGCTCTGCCTTTAGCCACACCCTCTCTGAGCTGAATGAACTTAATAAGAATGCAAGCAAGAAGCAATAGTATGGTGTGACGTGTGTGAAGTGCAATATTTTATGTCTAAATATTGTCGAGCCGGACCCTCCGAGCTGGATGAACTGAACGAAACGGCAAGAAGCAACAAATCAGAGCAATATGTTTGAGATAGTGAAATAATTTTATTGTAAATAAAATGGGCCCCCTTTTGGGATCAGTAAGTTTTTGTAATGATTACTTGGTGTTTTTTTTTTTAAGTTAAAGAAACGCTTGTCATCTGCTTCACTTGCAGCGGTGTCTAAAGGCTGTGGGGGCACACATTTTTGGTGCTTTAGTTACCAGTTTCAGAGTCTACAACTGTAGGGAAGTAATTAGCGTTGCCTAAATGGCTGCCAGCCTTCTTTATCTCCAGATAAATGAAGCTGCAACATAAGTTTTGTGCTGCTCCCAAGCTGCTCCAAAATCAAGCTCTGATACAATAGTGCTCCAAAATAACATTTTTTCAGCTCCAAAAATTGCTCCAATAGTTCGAATGGCTGGATCACCCCTGCAAACTGAATTTGGGAACCAAAGAAGGGTTCGGAGGAGATGAAAAGCGAATTTTCATGATATACACGGAGGTTAGACTACATGTCTCTCTTGACCACAGGCACAGGAAGCATTGGTGAGATTACAGAGTGTCTTGAAATCTGCGCGTCATCTGTATTGTACTAACACATACCATGAGTGTACCTTTGTTCAAAGGTTGCGTCCTGTATCCTTGAAAGCCGATTGGAAGGGAAGACTGTACTGGGCAATGTTTGCATGCGTCAACTCTTGGTTTGTTCTACGTATTTGTGTTCGTGAAAGGGGCGCTATTCGACTTGAGTGTGCCTTACCACAGTACCCGACTTGGTGAGCCAGGGCTACAGAACCCTATTTGTTGAAATTGTGCGCAGTTCTCCTCCGGAAACCGGTATTCAAGTGCATGGGTGAGACAGTGGATGGGTGCAGCAAGTGCCAGCCGGCTCACTTCGCCTCCGCCATACAGTCAGCTGGCCGTCCGCCATGGGATGACACACCCAGGTCGCCGTTTGTCACCGTACACCAACACATCCTTTCCAGGTAACCAGACAATCTGGCAAGAATGAAGATGTAGTCAGAACTTAGAACTAATGTGCAATCTGTGTCTGCCTGTGCAACCCAACCCCGTCGTAACAAACATTCAAAGTATAACTGGCCTTATGATTAGGAAGGTAGCTGCGAACCGAAACCGGTGCTAAAGAACATGGGTATGAACTACAAACAAGGACTAGGAAAAAGGACGTGCACTAAGTGTGCACTCGTCCTTGTGTTTTTTTCTTAATACCTGTTTGTTTTGCACAGTCCTAGCCATTACAGTCGAATCCCGCTACAACGAAATTGACGGGATGTGTGAAAAATTTCGTTAAAGCGGAAATTCGTTGAGGCGAAATCTGCCCCAGCACACCACGGAAGGGCAAGAAAATACCCTCGTATATTATCCGCATCACTGACAGCATAGAGCAATGTTTAGAAAAAGGACTGATGCAATGGTTATCTGTTTTTTACCAGCACGGAAAGAGTGGGTTAGGGGGTGGGGAGAACAGTTGAAGAAATGCAGTCGCAAAACATATTGCTGTACAACAAGGCTATCTACTGAGCTGATTACTTGCAGATAGCTGCTCTGCCATCCAAAGCCTTCTTTAGCTTGTGGCAGGCAGGAGAAGTGCTGTTATCTTATCCTCTGACTAGGCAAGGAAGCAACCGACCTTGGCAGGCAAGCCTCCCATGCACGCTTGCAGTTATCGCCAGCGCACACTCGTGACTAAGATAGGGTGACTCAGGTTCAAGACTTGACACAAAAACATTATTTTTGCTTTTTACTTTGAAGAACTGTGGAAGGAAGGCTGCAATGATAGCTTCTCACAACACATACATGACGACGACACGCCAGCAGCACAGCATATTCGCGCGATTTCAACTGGATACGGATTGGCTGTAGCTCTGGCTTGGCGAACCGGACCTGCGCCTCCTGTAAAGACGACCAGCCATATCGTTATCACCAGCAAACAATAGCATCCATCCATGAGTTTGTTTTTGTTTGTGGGTGGTAGTGTGGACGCGCGGCGCACATTTTCGGAGAAACTAAGCGCCTTGAATGTATAAAAAGTTACAGATAGCTGACGTTACGCTTATGTTATTGTAAAATAATTGCTCAAACCCAGCCCCAATCAGCAAAAATTTCGTTCAAGCGAAAGCAAGCCGTTCAAGCAAATTTCGTTCAAGCGAATTTCGTTCAAGCAAGAAAGCAAATTTCGTTCAAGCGAAAGCAAATGGCTCGTTGTGGCAAGGACTTTGTTGCATTGACTTCTATGGCTAGCTGATGGGGAATTGGAAATATTTTGTTGAAGTGGACTTCGTTGTAGTGGGATTAGACTGTAATCACTTCCAAGTACGCCGGCTCGGTGTGTTGCTGCTGAACAACCCGCATGCAAAATTTTTTGTTGTTCAAGGTACTAGTTTTATTGATTTGAAACTGGAGTTCCGCTATGGATGTTCAGCTATCACTGTTAATTGAAGCTGAAGAAGGCGAGGTCACCTTAGTAGGAGCTATCCGCAGGGAAGTTTGAGAGTATACAGGGTGGATATGGGGCAAGCGGATTTTTTCGCACTAAGAATAAAGCACGAGGCACCTGGCACTATTGTTTATAAAAGCGCAACTATTTGGGATAAACAGGTGGGTTTTGACCTGAAGACAAAGCTTCCCATTATACAATTTCGGCTTTTCCGTAAGGACTTACAAGCATGTCAAAACAAATGTTAATGTGCTTTGCTGCAACTATTAATTCACTGAGTTATTACAGGCGAAGCAAAGATCAAATTCATTTAGGATAAGGATAGAAGCAGCCTCAAGTTTTTTTAGCGTGAGGGTTCCAATTGGAGCAAGACCACACAACTGGAAAGTAGGGATCATATCAATACACACCTTTCACCTTTACACCTCCAGCACTAACCGAACCTGTCGCACTGTTTACCTCCATCATCGAGTTGCAAAGTGTTGTTTCGGGGATGATTATCGGAAGGCACAGTCGAGCCCCCTGGTTCCTGGCATGCGGGAAAGCACCACTTGGAGGGGCAAGTGCCACGAGCTGGTGCTAAATGAAAGTTGTTTCTTGTGCACGCATCATGGGGCAGGGAGATGTACTTTTTAGCCACACGAAAGAAAATAATTTTTCCAGGTTTCTTCCTGAGCATGATGACTACGCAAATAAGAGTCCAGAGAAGCTTAACCCTTTGCAGTCCCTTTTTCGGGCAACGCAAAACGGCCGTAGCGGTCAGTTGTCAGGATGTGCCTGACGTTGTTGTTCTAGGTTAAATTTCGCGGTACTTTTCACTGTGCGGTGCACACATTCTTTGTAAACATGGGGTGCCATCTCTTGAGGCATAAGTGAACTTTGTTGAAGTTTGCTTTATTTTGCACTAGGGTGCAACACAATGTTCAGCACGGGCCTTCTGGATTCGGGAGCGTTTTCATGCGCCCGCTGTTCGCTGAGAGACATTGCCGCTTTATCATTGCGGGCGTTCTATGCTAGTGTACTCAGCGAAAACGATGATGGCTCCAGCGAGGAAAAGAATTACGTGCCTTCATCAGGTTGTGGTGACAGTGATTTGACAGAAGCGAGGGATGAAGACCACGATGGCAGTGGAGACAGCGCCGGGTGGATGATCCATTACTCTGTGAGCTACACATTTTGTTGAAAGACAATGAAGTGAATAGGTGGCAAAAGATTTTTTTTTTCTGGCATCTAGAGGTTTCCATTGTCAATAGTTTTATTTGGAGGTTCACACAGCTGCAGAATCCTGTGGATAAAGGGTGGCGAAACCTGCGGTAGCGCAGCAGACTCATCCAACAGCTGGTGGGGGATCTGAGGGCTCGAGCCAAAAAGCAGGGCCCGTTTGCACGCGTGGAGTGCGAGGGAAGGCTAGATGGGATGAGCCATTTTTTCTACAAGCTCTCATGCTGAAGCAGCAAGGACTGTGCTGTTTGTAATAATTTAAAAAGAAAAGGAGGCAGGAGGGAAATGTAATTTTCTGCAAAACATGCAGTAACAACCCTAGCTTGCACCTAGGAGAATGCTTTGAATGGTTTCACACGCTGCTCAAGTATCAGTAAAGGAGTTGCAAGCAGAATGATAGTGAAAAACTAATATCCCGCGAGTTTTTCTTGCTCTGTTTGTGTTTTGCTTTGCGGTGCCAGAAGCTGCCGAAATGGTCGCAGACCGGAACGGCTGGAAAATGGGTAAAAGTTCCAGACTGCCAAGGGTTAACCATTCACTCAGAATCTGGGAAGAAGACAGGTTGAGAAGGAGCAAAGTCCTACGCACTTTGCTCTCTCAGTTTGTATACTTGAGACAGCCGTTGTCTGCAAAATCATGGTAATGAGATGCAGGTACCCGCCGAGATTGTAACAAAAAACTTGAAGGGGCCACGAAGGCATAATTCAACTGTGGTTCGTTAAAAAAAATTGTTTGGTCTGATAACAATGACACTAATTTTAACACAGACTACAATAATAATATACAGCCTATCAAGAAAAACTAGAAGTATTCGCGACTCCATGGCCACTTTTTGTAAAGGACTCCATGAAGTCGATTGGCGGTCGCCGACAAAAGATACCACCCTGCGACAAGGCTGTATGATTGCAGTGCTGCCTCTAGTTCTGCTCGATAGTGTCACTTGAATGCTATCATACAATTACCAAGCTGACAGCGTCATGTAGCGAAAAATTTGAACATGTTTTAGTATGTGTTTTATTGGTGTAAAACACCTTTCGTGGCTGAAATGGAGCTGAGTGAGTTACCAAAAGCTAGTCCTTTGAAATTGAACAAGGTTGTATTGGCTTCATGGCCCCTCTAAGTTGTAAAACTGGAGCTGTTCGTGTAGACACGTTTCCTCTATCCACCACCCAACCCCCGAAGAGGTTAAGGGGGGACACTGGTCTTAAAACAATTTCTTTTAATTTTCAAGTGAACTCTGTGAAACTTGTCAGTCTTGCTGCTTTTTTCCCACTGATTTCAAATATGCCAGTATTTTTTCAGTTGGTCAATTAGTTTCCAAGATAATTAGAGATAATTAGCCATTTTTTCCCCCACAATTAACAAAACAGTGTTGGTCACAAAACTGTAATCTTTATATTTTCCATTACTATGAACCCTGCTGAATGCAATCTTGGAAACAGTTTTTTGATGCATCGCTTGGAACTAATTTTACAGCTCATTAAACTTCGGTGTTTGAAATGGGCACTGAAAATGGTTCCTTGCCACTGGTGCTACCGAAGTTTAATGAGCCGTAAAACTAGTTCCAAGCGGTGCATCAAAAAACTGTTTCCAAGATTGCATTCAGCAGGGTTCATAGTAATGGAAAATATAAAGATTACAGTTTTGTGAGCAACACTGTTTTGTTAATTGTTGGGGCAAAATGGCTAATTATCTCTAATTATCTTGGTAACTAATTGACCAACTGAAAAAATACTGGCATATTTGAAATCAGTGGGAAAAAAGCTGCAAGACTGACAAGTTTCACAGAGTTTACTTGAAAATAAAAGAAGTTGTTTTAAGACCAGTGTCCCCCCTTAAGAGAAGTAGTTTTTTCGTATTCGATTTGTGTGCCTGGGGGCACACAACTGGGGGCGTAAAGGTTTACAGGCTTTGCCAAGGTTAAATGGATTCTTGAATAGCTACTGCTGCAGCTCTACAAGGGTTTCCCGTTAGCAAGGATAACGTTTGTATTGCCCGCCACTGACACATTTACTTCTACTTACAGCTGTCCATTTCACATTGTTTCTCATCTCATACCTTGTCGGCAGTGCTCTTGTATGGGTTACCAGAACTGCTGCAACTAGAGACCTGCTGTGGTTCGTTCCACAAGCTACGTGCAGCACTGTGGAGGCTACATTGTTGTCAACAGTCTGCCCATTGGGCACACCTAACTCACCGTGAAGGGGGCCTTGAAAGGACATTTCCTTCTCCCCTTTCAGCAGGTCGAACCGCAAGACCCCAGCATTTTTTGTCGCTTTCTTTACGGTGAGTTAGGCGCCCTCAGTGGGCGGACTGTTGACAACAATGTAGCCTCCAAAGTGCTACACGTAGCTTGTGGAATGTACTATAGTTTTATATTCATGCAATTTCATTACACCAAACGTGGGAAGACCAGATGCAATCCTTACGTGTGGGAAAATATTTTACTAAAGCTGGTAGGTTGAACTCGTTTAGTGGTCTTACAATTCAAAGTGTAAACATGGTAGCGTGCACTTCTTGCACTCAAGGTAGAGAAAGGCCAAACACGGTCGCACGTGGGCTTATGGCATCGAGGGTTAGCAAGAGAGCACGGGCCCAAATATTTAGCAGGGGGGAACACTACTTTTTAATAAAGGAGGAACTTAATGAGTTGAAGTGCATTACGTCGCATTCAGGCATGACGCAGCATTTGAGATTTGCAGATAAGGAAAGTTGGGACCTTCAGGACATGCTTCAGCGCACTACTTAAAAAGCTCAGGTGTGGATTAAAAACACAATAACCCGAAAGTAGGGATAAACAAACATGCAGAGAAACACTACTTCAAGATAGGTAATGAAAAGTTAGAGGTAGCTGATGAGTATGGCTATCTTAGGCTAGCTGTCCAGTACTTATGGGAATCATGAGTGATATTTTGCATCTGGGAGCACAACCTAAGCTACCCATGTCACAGAAATACTGGTGTAAATTCAATGTGTACAGTCGTCAAGAGCACTAACAACAACAGAGACGAAGCTGACACCAGCCTGTGCACACAAGCAGCTTCGGATAGCCTCTTGCACGTCTTTGGCGGCTGGTACTCGATGCTCACGAGGCTGACCTGCACTCAGCTGCTCCAGCGCATGCGCGCAACCTCGATGACTAGCTCAGGCACTATTAAAGGAGTACTGACACGAAATTTCAAAGCTGTGATAACTATGTAGAATGTTTCCTTTTTATCAGGAGATATCTCCCAGCAAGTTTCAATAGCAACAGTTCAGCGAAACATATTTAAAATCCATTTTAATCTTCGCCCGCACAAGAAAGCCCAGAGCGGGCCAACATGACATCATGTGCTACTTGCCCCAAACTGCCGACGTCGGGCTCCCGTGACAAAGCCGACGCGCTGGCTGTGGTTGGCGCACGCTGCTCGGGCGTGTGTACACGTCATGGTTTTGGGACTGACGTCATGCTGCCCGGGCCTGTGGGGACGGCGAAGACCTCGGCCGGTCTGGGCGCGCGCGTGCGCTCGCTCGCGCGCGCGCGCTTCCAGAGAGGCAGCGATGCGGCAAGAATGGTGACGTCATGTGATACATCCTGTTATGGCGGCGGCTCGGCGTTTTTCAGTCGAAACCGAAACTGGCACGAATAAACGACGCCGTAAATGAATGTTTACGCTGCGCTCGACCGTCTAATCTGTCATTCTATGATTAGTGGCCTGGTAGGCACGCATAGCAGCGAAAAAAAACGTAACGCGAAAATTTCGTGTCAGTCCCTGAGATGGATTTCGATGGATTTCAAAGTGGTTTTGTTTGTGTCAGAAATCTGCGCTCTAGTTCTTGTAGAGGTAAGTCTAAGAAGTGCTGTACTTACCCGATTCTAACGTGCACTTTTTTTCCGGAAAAATAGGCCAAAAAATCGCATGCGCGTGAGAATCTGATACAAAACCGAAACTGCTGAAACAGAGGATATTTCGTCCCACCCATCGCCATCTCAAGATGGCGCCAAAGCTTTTAGCAACGATTTTTCGGATGCAGGAAACCTAGGCGCCTAGGCTTTTCTATCGGTGTTCACACAAATCGCCAAATCGTTCAACTTGCATGCTTGATAACAGCAATGGCAGCAGCAACAATGACTGTGCGCCGCTTCCACGAGTGGCTTACGAGCAGATCTCGCGCGTTCAAAACGAGCGGTCGGCTGAAGCGTGCGCCTCTGGAGAAGCTTGCGGGATGGGCGTGCGAGGTGTGAGCCTCGATTCCATCGACCATGGCTGAACGTTCGTTGAGAAGTGTGGCATCGCGAATGCGCTTGATGGCACCGAGGTCAAGATGTTGTAGTCAGTGGAAAGCGACAAGGAGCTCTCGGAGAGTGACGAGGTGTAAGATGAGTGAGATTACTTTGGGAAATAAATCGCCCATTTCTCTCGCATTCGTTTTTCTGGGTCACAAAGTTCTTTGGGCGTTACAATCGGAGGCGCAAGTTTTTTCGTTTTTTTTTTCTCTCTTTTTTTCTTTTTTCTTCTTTCTCTTTTTCTTTTTTTTCCTGGAAAATCGGGTGCGCGTTAGAATCGAGTAAGTACAGTAATAGGCATGTTTGCTCCCGCCAAGAAAAGATATTACTCCGACAAAACAGGACTATTTGCTGCCTCGGCGTCATGCGATGACAAAGAAGTCCCACCTCGTCCGAGGGGAAGTATACATTTCATGCTTGCCCGCCTGAATTCTCCTCTGTGTCCTTGATTTTTGATGGTGACGCTCTAGCCCACATTTGTTTGAGGTGTCGTCGTTACCACGGTTATTTTACACATGGGACGATGATGCCTTTTTTCGATCTTCCCGATCCTTACGGACTTTGAGCAGGAGGTACTGCGTATACCATATTTGCGGGAGTCGACTGTGCATGCATGAGAGTTACCGTGAATGGTAACTTACCGGCACAGGGTTGAAGGGGTGACACATGCAGTAATGGTAAACGTAAACGTAACTCAATTGGTAAAAAACGTAATTGGTAAAAATTGGTAAAAAACGTAACTCAATTGGTACAGCAAACAGGTAGTGTGGGAGGCAGCAACAAGGAAAAAAATGTTTACACTCCACCGGGGGCGGTGGCAGCGATGGCCCGATAGTAGCTCGCTTTTTGCCGGCCCACAAGCGAGCGACGACTGCAGAAGGCATTGGCAGTGGTGTATTAATTTTTTTTCGCTTATCGCTGTCACCCACACTACCTTTGTTGTGCCATTCAGTTTTAACGGTTACATTTCTCACGCTGTTTGTCACCGTCGCTGAATGTGGTTACCCACTGCACGGGCTCCAGGGCCTGGCAGCACGCCTTTTCTCGGACTCGGGCCGGACTCCGGCTTGTGCAAAAAAGTTTTGGGGCCGTGTTGGCCCGAGCCGGCCTGAGTAGTGCCTGGGGCTCAGCAGTCGTGTGCCGCAAATTTTAAATTGTTGATAATAAAAAGTTGGCTCATTGATCTTTTAGGTTAAAAGAAAACAAAAAGTGAAGTGCAATCACTGTGGCACCATCAAAAAAATTACAAAATGACATATTGCACTTGAAAGTCTTAAAGTCAATAAAAGAAAACGTATATGCTCCACCAGCATATTGGGAGAGAGGGGGTCAGAAAACTAGAGCACTCTGGCCGTAGAGTACATGATTGTCTTTCCTGTGCTTTTCAAACTAAAGAAAAGATGACCTGGACTTTGCACATGAGGCAGACCATGCCACCAAAGATAAGCTAACCTACCCTTGGGTCTTACAATTTTTGTACTTCATTTTTTGCCAATAAAAACAACCTTTTCAGTAGTCAACTTTGTGAGCATAGGAAGGACTTGGCTTTACGTGGATAAGCACCAAGGAGAAGCCGACAAGAAACCTTCGCAAATTAAATTGAGAAAAGTTCAAGTGAAACTAGCTCTCGGCAGAGTGTGCTAGCCTAAAAACAAGTAGGACAGAGAGTTCTTTGTGAAACAAATTGAGTGAAACAACGAAAGGTGCAATATCTGTTCATGAAACGTCCACTTCTCTTGGCATCATTTAAATGATCCTCTGTGTACCTTGAGTTCGAAGGCTGTCACAAATGAAGTGCACATTTCATTGACATTCTCGAAAATACAGTTTCTAAGTGAGGATATTTATGTTGTACAGAGATAAGTTGTTGAAGTTTAATACAAATTTAAATCCAATATATTCTCTCTATGCTTAATTTTAGGTGAGACACCAAGCTTTTTTAGTCTCATGTTTAGAATCTGTCAGACTCTAGCTGTTATTGAAAACAGTCTTGCTAAGCTTGGCCTTATTTTATATAATGCTGTCAGGTTCATATTTTAAAAATTTATGAGGCTCAGGCCAGGCTTGGGCTTCTATCTAATGTTGTGTCCGGCTCGGGCGGGGCCCAGGCTGTGTCTCTATCGGGCCGGGTCGGGCCGGACCTAGAAAATCTGGCCCGTTCAGTGCTCGAGGTTACCCCTTTAACATCGCCACATAGCTTCCTGCGCCGGCGAAGTGTACCCTCCCGTCTTGATTACAGCAAATTCACTGCGCTCGGCACTTAGTACAACCAATAAAAGCATTCTTAGTTAATGTTGTTTATTACGTTATTCTTGCTAAAGATGCTCATGAGTACGACCTATGATAATTTTTTTTTAGTGGGCGAGCAAAATCTCCGTCCCTGCTCGTGCTGAGTCTCGCCCACCTCAAACAATTTGGACACGTTTATGAGCTCGCAGAGGTCTTTTCAGCCTTTAAAATTGTACTGGGCAAGGGAGTATAGGTTACTGCATAAATTATTACAATGCATTTTACTCATTTTATGCCGAAATATTTAACGGAGGTGTGAATGCTGGTTAACCTGTTATTTGGTGGCAATTGTTCCTACTAGATGGCGGCATCAACATCATGTTTCAACGAGTATCTACTTGTGTGTAGTTTTTGTCTTCGCAAATTCTGGAAATGATAAAGTTTGTTCATCGCGAACAGATATTGCAGATGAGCCCCGTCATGCTAATACTACAAGAAATTCCAGAGCTTCCTCCTTTAAAGGGGTACTGACACAAAATTTTGAGGGCGAGATAACTTCGGAAATAGATTGATATGAACACGCATACATCATCTGCAAAATATCAGCGGCGAATACAGCCTAGAACATATTTAAAATCAATTTTAAAGTGTGCGAAACGCAACCGAGCAGCCAGCAGAGAACCTCGCGCAATCGACATCCCCTGGATATTTTGTAAGTAAACAACATCCAAACATGTCACGAGTTTGTGTTTGCCGCTTCCACACCGCCGCCATTTTTCGCCGGCTTGCCGCTCTAATCGGAGGGCGGAGCTTCTGCTCTCGAGAACGAATGAACCGATCGTTGGCAACGGAGGCACCGTGAATTCGTCGGCTCATCGGGCAGCTGGCTGGGACCAAAGTTCTACAGCTATTTCAGGCACTCTATTTTTATTACTTTTTATTTACATTGGACGCGAAAACGCGCTGGAGACACGAAAGGCCCACTGAGCGAGCCGCACGGTCGCTGTGCAGGCGGCGGCCGCAGCCACAAAGTGGCGCAGGCTGGCTCAGGTAGCTCGAGTGATACCTTGTTATCACTGCATGAAATTGGACCCAAGTCCCAACCATGACAGTTTATACGAGAAAGGAGTTGATGCGATGGCATGTTGCATTAAAAATTGTCATCTGCACCGCTAACGACAGCGGCAATCGAATATCTGCCGCAGTCCTAAGCTGAACAAATCTGTAGGCGGACCTGTAGGCAGACCAGCTGGCTGCTCCCAGTGTGCGTCTTGCCACCCACTGTCTCGAGTGTCGTGCGTCGTTCTCTAGCCGCGGCAACAATTTGCACTCGATTTTGCACGGTCGCTTTTCTCACGAGATCAGTACAGGGGGGCATTCGCAGAAACTGCCGGTAACGCGGACTAGACAGTATACGGCAGCTCTGCTCTGTGATATCCCTCCGATGGTCAAGTGGTCAGCTTTGTTCACACAAAATCCATCGTTTCGCGGCACCCGCTGAAACCGAAACTGCGACTGGCCGCATTGAAAATGCCTGTAATTAAACAACCGTCGCACGCTGAAGCAAATGAGGTTTCTACAGGTGGTAAGTGGGTCACTAGCTACTTATCGCAATAAAAAAAACAGGATGCAAAATTTTTGTGTCAGTGCCCCTTTAACTCGTAAAAAGCTATCGCACAGTAGCGATCTCCCCAACGGAGAGCTAGGAATCCACCACTATAGAATTGCAGTTGTGTTTGGTAAGGGCTTTCCAACGAAAATAGCTTGGTTGAATTTGTCTCATGGCAGCTGATTGCTGCTAAGGAAAAAAAAAAGGTGTGTGTGTTTTTTGGTGTACGGAACAGTGCTTCCCAGTGCGAAAGCACATCCGGAAACGTTGAGATGCTTGAGGTGTACTGAAAACACCGAATCTACCATTCGCTTTGCAATGCTCGCTGACTACTCCACTTCTGGTGTCGATGCTGATATCCGCTGATCATAGACATCGTCGTTTGGAACAGAGACGGACGATTTGACATGCATTTTAGTGAAGCGGGCAGACACCGGATGTTGGGCGATGCTGAGAGCATAGAAAGCGGCCGGTTTTTACACGGTTTGAAAGGGCACACAAGGGCTCGAAGCAGACAGTAGTGTCTGCCCTTTTTACTATCCACATTTAAGTTTTATGCTTCATTTAAGGAAAAAATATGACCTTAGGTATTATGTAGCCTTGTTTGGTCGGTACAATGAGATATACAAAATATTGCAAGCTCAGCCAATCGTAGGGTGCATAGGGTCCCTGCATTGCTTCGTCATATTCGGAGGCTTCTGGTGTGATGTATGCAGTGCCGCATTTGCTTCTATTTGTAGGTGTAAATGTTGAATAACTTTGTTATTTCCATGCCAATCCTGATAATTCTTTTTGCATCTGTATCTGAACGTCACGAAGAACCAACATAGGGCCAGAAAAATACTTGTAAGAAAAACGTTGCAGGAGTTTTTAAAAAAAAGGGGGGGGGGGGGGGGGGAGTTTAAATAAAAGCAACATTAAACTTAGGTGCATTATATGGTGCATTGAATGAAGCTCAGCCTCAGTTGTCATTGTGCACGGCGTGTTTACCATCAAGCTTTTGTGTTATACGTTTTAGCTTAGGAAAGGGACCTTTGATTTTTCAAATAAATTGCTGTACTTTTATTGTCTATCCGGTCTCGCCCATTTGGTCCGCTATTTATTGGTTGCAACTACGAAGGACAGTCTTTGCGACCTACTGTGTCGCTCATCATTTTTAATGAACAGAAAACGACAGGGCTCGATGAAGGGATGAGGCAAAAAAAATTCTGGGGAAATGATTCAAAAACTGCTTGTTAAAAGCAGTGAAATGCATCTGAAGAGGCCTTTACCACTGGGGTCTTGAAAAACGGCAATTTCTCACAGCCCGCCGCACTTTATCCTGCAGCGGACTCGGAAAGCTCTATTGCGTCCCTTGCCTGCGTATCTTTTACTAAGTGCTTGCCCAGGAACAGAATCAGTTTGAAGTAGGGTTTTTGCTAGGTTAACCTACGTATGTTAATGTAATTGCCTTATACAAAATCCTTATTTAAGCTCGTAGTTTTGTGCCTCCTTTATTTTTAGGTGATATCACAAACATTGCTTTTTTGGACATGCCCGTGGTTTACATCACGGACCCTAAATCACATCGATTTCCCTTGGAAATTATGCTTCTTAGCATTAAACTTAATTTTCAGGTTCGCCAGGATTTTCGGGCTGCCACCTGGTCACGGAGCCAGAACGAAAGACCCTGGGCCCAGAACAGCTACTGCGCCATACTGGCCGGCGCACCAGGTGCTTGACTGCGTTTCAGTGATGGAAGTGCAGTTCCAAAAAATAAAAACGTATTCAAACTCATCCACCACTGGCAGCGACATCTTAAGCATGGCTCACCACGCACAGTTCCAGGTCGTAATATAGATTTTCAAAGAGAGTGCGGCCACTAATCTCAACATTGCAACGCTAAACAATCGTCGCGCTGACCTTCTGCACTTGCTGTGATATTGCAACTGGCGAATAGTGCACAAACACATGACATAATCTGAAAACAGGCTCACTGTGGACAACAAATGTATTATACCTTGGTTTCTAACTGAAAAAGGCAATTTAATTAGGCTTTAGGCTCTGTCTTCACACTTTGGCTTGTGGTGTTTTGATGATGTTTTTAGGATGTACTTCCTGGTGGTATTCTTTCTGTGGTAACGTGATACCGCCAGCCGGGGAGGGGTGATAGTGCCACCTGCTGTTGGTTTCCATGTACCGCATTTTCCGATCTATAAGTCCCCCTCAAAACGTCAGTTTTTCCAAAAAAAAGTATAGAAGTCGCACCGCTGTATAAGACGCACTGGTGTACGAGACTCAGAAACTCAGAGGATCAGCTCGTTAGAAAGTGCAGTGAAGGTACATGGTTGCAGCGGCCGCCGCCTCTCAACGCAGTCCCCGGTAAGGAGTACTAGACACGTGCATATACCATCCAAAGTCTAAACAGTACTAACTTCTCAAAAATGGCATGTGCTGACACACAGATGGCATGTACTTACAGACAGCGTTTAGGCAAAGCGATCAAAGCCTTCCTCCAACTCGCTAACAATAATTCAGCAACTTCAAGTGGCAGTTCCGCCGGCGCATCGCTGTCATCATCCAACTCGCTGGTGTCTTCTTCACCAACATCGTCGCCACTCACGGACGGGATCAGTCCAGGCTTTATGAACCCAGCTACAACTGTTCTTGTAGAAATGGAGTCCCAAGAGTCGGAGACCCATTTGGCCACCTCTCCAAACGTTGTGTGCTTCATTGGTCCTGTCTTCGCAAATCAGCGCAATAAAGATGTCATGGTGGGCGGGAGTGACGCAAATGGAAGGGGCCTGAAAATTGAAACTGCCAACTGTCATTTTAAAAGTTAGCAGCACATTTACCTCCTTCAGAGTAACACTCCCTGTAGTATTTATAAGCTGCATTTTGTTTTTGCAACCTAATTTGATGTTACAGTGGAACCCCGCTGGTACGTCCCCTGGACTTGCGATGACCTGCTTCTTACGACGGATCACATCAGTCCCGGCAAACTCCCCATAGAAACAATGCATTAAATACCCCGATGATATGATGCTCTGGTGCACGCGGTCCGCTCCATACAACGGACCCTGGCGCGCATAAACTGGCGTTTTTCCCATATTTTACACCGCTTCACCGCTTCGTCCCGACCTTTCTTTATTCTGAACCCCCATTTGATGCTGCTAGATGTGCAAAGGTCCGCATGCAGGCGAGACCACTTGCTGAACAGACGCATGCAAGCAGGCGGGTACTCGTGAGCGGGAGTTAAGCTTCGACGGCTTCACGCGGCAGCTGTACACCAATGCCAACCGCAAAAAGTCGAAGTTCAGGTGGCAGACGGACCGTGAATTTGAAGCTCTCATCGAGCCGCCGACGAATGCGAAAACACATACAACGCAACCCCACGGCGATGACGGAACACCCGCTTTCCTCGCCCGCTTGATCCCAGTTTCTTCCTTTCACAATGCTCTCTCTCCCTACATCTCTGCTCTCTGCTTATCGGTGCCTTTCAAAGCCGCGTTGTCACTGTGCTCCTTTCTTTGCTAGGGCAGCATGATAAACGCGTGTCCGCCGCAAGGGTGGAGACACGTATACGTTGGCGCCGCCATTTTGGGTCACTCGCTGCTGCTGCAGCAAGTCACTGTAGAAAGACCGAGGTATAATTTTCGCCTCAACACGGTTTACTCGCGAAGTTTAAACAGCTTATCCATTTCGCATTGCTGGGCATTGCGGGAAATGAAAACAGCTATGTGTTGAGCCCTTTGACCCACTAGTTACGGCACGGGACCGTTCCAAGGGTGTCTCCACCCTGTACGGGAGTGCTCTTTTTTTTTTTTTTTTTCTTTTTTTCATCTCCGCCCGATACTATCTTTCGTTTCGCTTAGCCTTGGAAGTTTCACACTGCCTTTTCCCCATATCAATTTGCTCGACCACATCGGCCTTATCTCGCTCGCGCAAGGCGCGGGGCTGGCAGGCTATAAATAGCACTGGACGGCACGGGTATTGTGTAGCGTGCGGCGCTTGGCTGGCCGGCTAGCACAAATGCTGTGGAGGGGAGAAAGGCACAACATAGGCATTTTTTTTTTAAACTTGGGATTTGAGCTAAAGGTTCGCAAATTTAGTAGTTTAGATAGGTTCTTAGCCCACCTGTCGCATGAGACTGTCTACTAGGCCGGAATCTTCCCACACCCCGATCATACGACCTTTTCTGCGGTCCCTTGAAAGACGTGTTATCGGGGTTCCACTGTACTTTTAATTTATTCTGAACTGTAGTTACTGCGCGTGGCAGAAGGTGGCGCGCGGTTGTCGCAGGCCATTATCATTGTCTTTGACTAGAAAAAGCTGCGAATTGTTTGGTTTAATGTCCCGAAGTGACATATGGGCTATGAGAAATGCCATAGCAGTGGGCTTTAGATTCATTTAGACCACAGAGCTGTGTCTCTTCACGTGCACTGACATCACGCAGCACACAGGCACCTTTTCGAGTGTGGAACACACGCGGCCGTCATGAACCGGATTTATTCCATACCTAAGACGCACCAACAAAAATTTCCGAAAAAGCGCAGGCTTGTTTGGTGGGCGTATTTGTTACCCTCCATTGAAGCGTGAGGCGGTGTCCAGATGAGCTGAATGGAACCGTTTGGGGAGTGGTTTTTTAGCCAGCACAGTGCAGGTCAGGACACCCAACCCGACTGGTAATTCCTGTAGGCTTGCTGGGAATCGGTGACTACCCTCCGAATCCCTGGTTGAGTGAGAGCCAAGGTGATGGCTGCCTTTTCTGCTGCCGTCATTTGTTGGGTCCTAAGCGAGGTACACGCAAGGAGGTTGGTTCTGGAGGTAGCCACGATGATGGCGTGTTGTTGCCCTCGATGTTAGGAGAAGTCTGTGTAGATAACTGCATGAGCCCCACCGAGGGTGGTGTTTAGCGCTTGAGCCCGTGCTTTTCGGTGACCTTCGTCATGTGAGGGGTTCATATTTCTAAGCAAAGGGAGCATCTTTAGTTTTAGTCGCCAAGAGTCTGGGAGTACGTCAAGCGGAGTGACATTCTGGGCTGCCCAGCCAATCTGGTAAAGCATGTGGTTACCCACTGTAGTTCTGAGTCGGACCTTCTGGTTAGAAAGATGGCCTTCTATCAGCTCTTCCACCGTGTTGTGGAGCCCGTGCTAAGCAGCCTCAGTGTGGACGCACTCATGAGAAGACCAATGGCCTGCTCAACCGCCTTTCTAATCATTATATAAAGCATCTCTATGTCTTCCTCGTCGAGAAGAAGATGGGGGTTTGTCGTAAGTAACTCTCGAGAGGACAAAAGCTTCAATAATCGAAAGGTACCGGATTCTTTTAGGCCTCGCTTCTTGGTGGAAACTCACCTGATCATGTGTATGATTAGATTAATGCTGTTTTTGAGGCGCTGCAAGGAGACGTCACTCTTGGTGTTGGCCTGGAAATGTAGGCCCAGGATCTTGATGCTGGGGTATGGAGTGATGGCCTGGTCATCAAAGAGTATTTTAATGTATTCATTGATTTGGCGTGAGGGCGGACGACAAGGAGCTGTGATTTTTTACGTGAACACTGGAGGCCACAGGCTTTAGCACATTGGCGTACTAAAAGTGAGATTCCATGGATTGGTGTGAGCTTCCTTTAATTTTTGTAACTCTTAGCACATGAGCAAGGTGCGCACAGGGCCGCTAGACGGGCGTGAGTGGTCATGTGACGCTTTCACGTGGCATTCAGCGAGAAGGCAGGGGGTAAACCGTAGATGTGCTTGGTGAGTACACCATTTGTCTTCCCGTGTTCGCGTGGGCTCGTAGCTGAATCGGTAAGACAACGGGCTCTCGCTTTGTTAGTCTATTAGTTCCAGGTTCGATTCCCGGTGGTGCCACTAAACTCTTCTATTTTTTCGCTGGAGTTTTCTGGTGACACCAACAGTCGCGAAAGAACCCTTTGGGGGGTAGAGGTAGAAAGCTTTGCTTTAAAAGGTAGGAAGACGTGGGAACGTCAACGTAGTGTTCTCCGCGCCTAACAAATTGGGGGTGCTATGCAAACGCGTCAATGGAGGCACGAGGGAACCCCAATCATGCTCTGTTAATCACAAGAATAGGTTTGTCGAGTGCAACCAGGGCGTCATCTACTCGATACCCTTGGTCCGCGATAAGGGGTCTGTGGTCTGCGATAAGGAGTATGTGGGCCAGACGGGCCGCTGCACTAACGACAGGCTCCGCGAGCATGATTACAATGTGACTCGTGCTGTGAGTGGCCACCTTGGTATCCACTGCCGTGATTGTGGCTGCCTTCCCGATTTTACACGCACCCGCATTTTGGCCAGGCATAAAGACAAGACGGTTCGGGAGATTATCGAAGCTGCCGAGATAGCCAGGCTGAGGGAACACTGTGTAAGTGCGCCTTCAGTGGCTCTGACGCATAAAGAATTGGCCTTCCTGCGTGACTTTTCATGTCGGCGACGATTACCTAGTGCCACGTGTGTTTTGTGTACTTGCGTGTGTGCACTTTTAGCGATTACTTGCCTATGGCTTTTTCCTGACTGGTGTATATTTCATGTGTGTTTTCCCAGATAAAGTAGTTGAAAGTTAGCGCTCGTCCCGTTTGTTCCTCACTCGTCCGTCGTCGTTTTTGCGCTGCGACCATTTTAACTATGTACCAACAAGCCCAACTGGTTCTCAATGACTACATTTCTCGTACCTCGGGCCCTTTTTTGTGTTCCGCTTTAAGTACTCCGGCTTTGTTCGGCATCATTGCTCATGCCGTTTGCCGTTCTCGAACCATGTCGTTCTGCATCAAGAGGAAAGTTCTACCAATGGAAGTGCTGGCGCTGTTTGGAGGGTTCCACCCGTCATTTGGACATGGGCAAAGGTTCTGCGGGATCTTGAAGTCAGAGTGGCATCGCCAGGCCCTATTCTTCAGAGATCTTCTGCGTTCACGGCACTTCAGCAGGCCTACGCCCTTCAATCGCGCTGCGGGTTGGCGTGATGTGTCTCGCAGCGTCCACCAGGCCAGTGAACTCCTTTGGAACTACACCTTACCGAGGCTTCGAGCCTGGCTGGCCATGAAGAAGAAGGAGAAAGACGAGGCTCCCGGAATCTGTGTGCACACCTTGGGAGTGCAGTCTCTACCCCCAGCCGGTGCAAGAAGTGCTTAGCCACGGACCAAAATTCGCCGTTGAGCCAAAGAAGACAGCCCCAGAACTTCTAGCCCTGGTGCATAAGGTGGCTAAACCAATGACGGACGCTGAAAGAGACAGGTGCGTGTCTGAGGGTGTGGATTGTGTGTCGCGTTTTCGTGCCAGACAGAATGTTTTGCCAGTAGGTCGCGCTGTATCGTATTTGAGGAGCCACTCATTTTCACTGCTCACTGCTGATAAAGAGGGCGGTTTTGTTGTGCTTCCCGCTGAATTGCACAAGTCCAAGGCGCTGGAGTCTGTACACGCGCTATTTGATTGCCATGACCGTTCCTTCATCTCAAAGGCGAAGGCTGCCGCCAAGAAACTTTGTACGAGGTTAGGGCTTGATTCCCTTGTTCGTTCGATTCAGTCTAGCACGAAACCTTACCTCGACATTTTCTTCACTGCTAAGACCCATAAACCGGAGTGCCCCTTTCGGGTGATAATTTCGGAGAACGGTACATATCAGAAGGCAATTGCTCTTTTCCTACAAGGAAAACTGAAGATGCTGGCAGTTGACGATCCATTCCTGGTGAGGTCTTCTGACGAAGTAATTGAGTTTTTGCGTGACAATCCTAATTCCGACCTTGTAGGTGCCTCTATAGACGCTAAAGATTTGTACTACTCTATACCTCAACGAGAGTTGTTGGAGTGCGTCGAGAATAGCATCGACTCATATGGTGCAATCGCGTTCCAGAATGCGTGCGGTGTGTCAGTCCAGGGCTTTCTGGAGCTGCTAGGCCTGTACCTGAAATCCACGTGTGTAATGTATGATGGGTGCGTCTACCTTCGGAAAACAGGCGTTTGCATCGGCTCATGCCTAGCGCCAGTCTTGCAGAGAAGGACAGAGTTCTCGCGCGCACTTTGGAGGGCACTTGTGTTCGGAAAGTGTTTCGCTACGTGGATGACTATCTTATTCTGTGTGACACCGGGCTACATCCTCCACTTGACATCGTACTTGATGTGCTCAGGAGCTTTCGGCAGTGCCTTGAGCCTTTGGAGGTTACCCACGAGGTGCCTGAGAATGGCTCGATAAGGTTCCTGGATCTGACGCTCACGTTTTGTAGAGGCCACGTCTGCTGGAAGTACGAGCCTAGGGCAAACAAACCGTTACTGCCTTACAAGTCTGCGCACTCCAAACTTGTTAAGAGGGGTGTCGCTAACTTGTGTTTAGGTAATGCTTTGAAGAAATCCTGCCACCATGCTATGCGTTCCAGCCTGTATCAGCAAGTGGACCGCTTGTCGTCAGCGGGGTATCCTACAAATCTGGTCGTGTCTGTTGCCGAGCGCTTGAAGAAGCAGTTCAGCAAAGTGCCGAGTCAGGGGGACCTAACCGAAAAAGATAGGAAAAAGGTAGTGGTCATCCCATACATTCATGACGTATCCCACCGCCTCAAAAAGGTAGGAAGACGTGGGAACGTCAACGTAGTGTTCTCCGCGCCTAACAAATTGGGGGCGCTATGCAAACGCGTCAATGGAGGCACGAGGGAACCCCAATCATGCTCTGTTAATCACAACAATAGGTTTGTCGAGTGCAACCAGGGCGTCGTCTACTCGATACCCTTGGTCCGCGATAAGGGGTCTGTGGTCTGCGATAAGGAGTATGTGGGCCAGACGGGCCGCTGCACTAACGACAGGCTCCGCGAGCATGATTACAATGTGACTCGTGCTGTGAGTGGCCACCTCGCTATCCACTGCCGTGATTGTGGCTGCCTTCCCGATTTTACATGCACCCGCATTTTGGCCAGGCATAAAGACAAGACGGTTCGGGAGATTATCGAAGCTGCCGAGATAGCCAGGCTGAGGGAACACTGTGTAAGTGCGCCTTCAGTGGCTCTGACGCATAAAGAATTGGCCTTCCTGCGTGACTTTTCATGTCGGCGATGATTACCTAGTGCCACGTGTGTTTTGTGTACTTGCGTGTGTGCACTTTTAGCGATTACTTGCCTATGGCTTTTTCCTGACTGGTGTATATTTCAAGTGTGTTTTCCCAGATAAAGTAGTTGAAAGTTAGCGCTCGTCCCGTTTGTTCCTCACTCGTCCGTCGTCGTTTTTGCGCTGCGACCATTTTAACTATGTACCAACAAGCCCAACTGGTTCTCAACGAATGTAGAGACCACATACAGACATCTGGCCGCTACAGAAACGCCACCTTTCACGCCCTGCTTGCCCGATTGGGACTCCTTTTTCTAAATTGGTAAATACCAATTCGGTTGTGCTTTACACAAAGGTGAACGGAGCAACTGGTTCTGATAAATAGAGATTACAAAAGTTCCCTGAGCTTCCTCGCAATTCTAATACTTACCGAACTAACTAGTTTTAATCGGCATAAATAGGAATCACTAAGCTCGCATACCGAATTGTTTCGGGGTCTGCGCTTGTGTCGCGCGGTGGTGTAGCCCCGAGCTAGCACATCAGGAGGGCTAGGTTCCGCTCTCTCACCCTTTGAAAGATGCTTCTATCTGTTTTCTTCGTGCTGACGCACGGCCGGGCTTCAGCGGCGGCGTCCGCTGCCCTAGCCCGGCAGTGGCCGACGCTGCTGCGATCGGGATGCCGCCCCCGCGAATCCCAAGTAACGGCTTGCAGAATCTCTGGTTTCACTCTTCGTGGAACCACGTGTGTGAATTCAAGTGGCGCCGCATGGGCAATTTTAAAGCAAAGCTTTTTACCTCTACCCCCCAAGGGTTTTTTCGCGACCGTTGGTGTCACCAGAAAACTCCAAGGAACAAATAAAAGAAATTATTGCACCACCAGGAATCGAACCTGGAACTAACAGAGTTATAAAGCAAGAGCCCGTTATCTTACAGATTGAGCTACGAGCCGACGCGGACACGGCGAAGAAAAGTGGTGCACTCACCAAGCCCATCTACGAGTTTAACTTCTGCATTCTCGCTGAATGCCACGCGATAGCGATTAAAGGAAGCTCACACCAACCCATGGCACCTCACTTCTAGTACCCCAGTATGCTAAAGCCTGTGGCTTGCACTACACACGTAAAAATTCTCACCTCCTTGTTGTCCGCCCTCACGACAAACGACACCCCAAAGAACACATTGAAATACTCCTTGATGGTCAGGCCATCACTCCAAGCCCTAGCATCAAGATCCTGTGCCTACATCTTCAGACCAATACCAAGAGTAACGGATCCTTGCAGCGCCTCAAACACACTATCAATAAAATTATACACATGATCTGGCGAGTTTACACCAAGAAGTGAGGCCTCAAGGAATCTGATACCTTAATTAGTTCAAGCTTTTGTCCTCTTGAGAATTACTTACGTCAACCCCCTGCCTTCTTCTCGCCAAGGACGACTTAGGATGCTTTATATAATGATTAGAAAGGCGGTTGAGCAAGCCATTTGTCTTCCCATGAGTCTGTCCACCGAAAGGTTGCTTAGCACGGGGCTCTACAACACGGTGGAAGAGCGGTTAGAGGGCCATCATTCTGTCCAGAAGCACTGAATCAGCAGAACTGCGGTGGGTCGCAGCATCCTTCTCCAGATTAGCTGGGCAGCACACAATGCCAATCCGCTTGATATACTACTGGACTTGTGGTGACAAAAAAATAAAGAGGCTCCCTTTGCTTTCAAATATAAACCCCCCATACTACGGGGGTCGCCGACAAGCACGGGTTTAAGCGCTCAACACCAGCCTCGGTGGGCATCATGCAGTCATCTACACAGACGCCTCCAAACATTGAGGGCAGCAGTACGCCATCATTGTGGCTACCTCCAGAACGAACCTTCTTGCGTGTGCCTCACTAGAGACCGAAGAAATGACGGCAGCAGAAAAGCCAGCCATCGCCTTGGCTCTCACTCTAACAGAGGTTTGTAAGGTGGTCACCGATTCCCAACGAGCCTACCAGAATAACCAGTCAGGTTTGGTGTCCCGACCTGCACTGCGTGTGCTAAACACCACTCACGAAATAATTCCATTCAGCTCATCTGGACACCACCTCACGCTTCCCTTGAGGGCAACGAATACGTCCACCAAGACTGCACTTTCACCCCCGTGCTATGGAGCTGCACGGGGACAGTCACCGGCTTGTCTCGTTCAGGCACATAACTCAGCATTATCGCCTTCTGAGACAGATTGTATCTTCACCTTACCCTGATCATCAAACTAGCCTACGGCTCATACAATCCGGCTCCTTCCCACACCCGACGCGTCTTCACTTAATGCACCCGAATCGCTACGACGATGAATGTAAATTTTGCTCAGAAGTAGGAACACACTGCCACATAATCGGGGTGTGCGACTTTAGCTCTGGGCACCCTCCTCTCTTTTCGTCAACTACCGAACAAGATGAATGTGAGATGCTGCGGTCCAGCCCCTCTCTGCCTACCCAGTTTCAGCTGATCGGCAGAGCACAGGCGGCGCGAACTGAATATCCGCTACAGTAAAGAAGGACCCACTCCCCTGTGGGCCACTCTGTGCCGCTCAGAAATCTGAATAAAAGTATTTCCTCATGCTCTCAATCCTCTCTTGCTCCTTCCCGTCTCTGCAGCCGATCTCATCGCCTCCGTCCGCGACGACAGAGACGGAGAAATCAGGTCGTCTAACGGGGCTTGAGCTTTAATGTTATAAAAAAAGACTTTCCACTCACTTGCTACACAAATACAACTCGATCTACCACCGTGCATGCATCGTGCAGTAATTTAAACTTACAAATAATATCTCCTTGATGTAATAGAGAGTGTGGTTAAGTGCATTCCACTTCTGTCTGGTTCCACTATTTGTAAAGCGACGTGAGTGAATTTAAGCGATGTCGCATTGGTAATCATTGTGGGTGTCGTTTACAGCTTTGCTTTCCAACCACATTCACAGTGTGGATTGGCGCTAATTTTTTTGTAGGTGTCGCTTAAACCTTTGCTTTCCATTCACCTTCACAGCATGCATTTTAGCCATTTTTGAAGAAGAAGAAGAAGTTTATTGTAAAAGAGGAAGGTTACATGTGAAGATATATCCAGACGAGGGTCCCATAGTTGATACTGCACCGGGACCCTCGATACATAATTACATAGAAAAATACAATGAAAGCAGCTAAAGACAATTTCAATAATCACAAGTCTCAGAGTTGCACTTGCAGAGCCAAAATGACAACAGAGCAATGTAAACCAAGAACTGATGTAACATTACCAGACAGACTAAATTAAATTAAAAGAAAAGAACGAGAAGAAAAGAAAAAAAAGGATGGAACGAAGAAAAACAAAAAGAAAGAAAAAAAGGAAAATAGGAGAAACTGGACGCACTACACTGTATTGTATTTCAAATCACAATTTAAAGCAAAACAACAGTTCAGAATGTGCAGGAAAAACGAACAGACGAAATAGTGCGTCTAAGCGAAATCTCTAAAGAATTTATGCCAAGAGAGGACAAAAACTAACGTAGTTCAAAGGGCGAGTATTGCGCACGTTTAAAAGAAAGTGGGAAAAAAAAATGAGCAAAGTGAATTGGAATGTAGCTGACACTGAAGAAAAGAAAAAAAAAATGTATCCTAGTAGCAATACAAAACCACAAACACGCACATATTCAATAAAACCGCGAACAACCATGCAACAACAACAAAAAAGATAAACACACGCAAAATTACACATTCGTACAACTACTGTGAACGAATCAAAACTGCAAAAGAAATTCTTTAAGTTGCTTTTTAAATAGCGATAAAGAAGAAAGTGACTTAATTGCATCCGGCAGACTATTCCAGCTTGAAATAGCGGAAAAATGCGAAGTCATTTTGCCATAATTTGTTGAAACTGAAGGAAGCAAGTAATTGTAGTTTGCAGCGAATCTGGTTGGGTTGGTATTAGTGAGACAACTTAACTCAATAAAGTGGAAAAGAAATTGATTAGTCAGCAGTTTGAACAATAACATAATAATGTTATATTGGAATAGTTTGCGAACTGATAACACGTTATTTTGAGCAAGAAGTGTGCTAGCGCTGGAATAGAAGGAGCTATTTGTGATTATGCGGATGGCTTGGTTCTGGATATGTTGGACGTATGTAATGTGACAATTATACGTATTACCCCACGCAACAATTCCATATATCAAATGACTGTGAATAAATGCAAAATACAAAGATAGAAGCGCGTGACGTGGAAAAAACTGACGAGCCTTAATGAGGGCTCTAATGCCATATGCAGTTTTTCGTCTTAAGTAATTGAAGTGATTGCGAAATTTGAGATGAGAATCAAGGTGAACGCCAAGAAAAATGACATGGTCAGAGACATGAATAGTGTCGGTACCCAGATTTATCGCCGGTTTAAAGGAGACGCGCTTCTGTTCTGATCTAAATAACATAAATTTAGTTTTTGAGGGATTTATAATAAGGTGATTCTTGTGACACCAATCCATGGCTTTCGTTAAAACACCATTTAGCAATGAAACAAGGGGCGGTAGCGATTTGTGGGCACAAGATAATGTGGTGTCGTCGGCGTAAAGAACACAATGATCTGATTGAAGATGATCCACGATGTCGTTAATATAAATTATAAACAATAAGGGGCCAATAATGGACCCTTGAGGGACCCCTTGATTTATAATTTTGGTATCAGAGGAATGTTCGCCATTGTAAACCTTGCCTTCCCTATTAATTAAATAGCTCCTCAAAAAAGAAAGTGCAGGGCCCCTTATGCCATACATATCAAGTTTATGAAATAAAATATTATGATTAATTGTGTCGAAAGCCTTCGTGAAATCTATAAACACTGAGTCTACTAGCAAGCCGGAGTCTATTGATTTTTTAATATAATCTGTTAGGGATAGGAGTGCGAGATTAGTCGAGCTACCAGCGCGAAAACCAAATTGATTAGGATTAAGGAGGTCATATTTCGCGAGGAAGTCATTCAAACGCTTTACAAATAACCGCTCAATAATCTTACTGATACTTGATAGAATAGAGATCGGCCTGTAGTTGGAAATTAGTAACCTATCTCCCTTTTTGAACACGGGAATAATTTTGGCCTTTTTTAAAATTTGCGGGAAAATTCCACCTTCAAAAATGCGATTGATTATTATGCATAGCGTACTAGAAATAACATCAGCAACAGCTTTTAAATGACTTGCACGGATATTGTCTAGTCCTGCACTAGTATCTTTCAATCCCAAAATTGTTAAGTATACCTCATCAGGTGACACAGGAGAAAGGTAAAATGTATGACTAGAACGGTATATATCGGAATATGACGAAGAAAGCTGTGGTTTCGGAAGCGAGAAAAAGTATTCACAAAATGCATTGGCAACGTCGCCAGATTTGTGAATGACGCCGTTGTAGTTTACTTCCGATACAGGCACATTGCATGCGGACCTGTTTAGAAAATTATTGAATAACTTCCATTGTTTTTTAGGATTATTTTTATTTTTATTAAATTCACCTACGTAGTAACGTTCCTTAGCTGCCCTCAACAAATTATTCAAAACCTTGGAATAATTCTGGTAGCGCCTAGCAAGTGATGAATTAAAAGGTTTCTTTTTAGTTTTGCGGTATAAATTTTCTTTCTTGCGCATGCTTCGTAGTAGCCCCTGTGTAACCCAAGGGTTGCCAGGGTACTTGTACCTTTTTTTACATTTCACTGTAGAGGTGCTAGTGGATATGGCATTATGGATAATGTTACAAAATTCTTCTATAGCTTTACCTCCATCCTGTAGGGCGTCGATACGGGACCAGTCAGTGGAGGTAACGATTTCTACAAATTTATCTCTGTTGAACACAGAAGTTGAAAAACATGGGAGGCTTTTTGCCGCTACAGCGCTAAACGTAAGAAATATGGGATAATGCTCGGTGATGTCTACACTTACCACTCCAGATGCCGGTGCAGGTGAAATGTTTGATATGGCATGATCAAGTAGAGTTTCAGATCCAAGGAACGTGCATCTAGTAGGATGTTGAATTAACGATTCATAGCCGAACCCACTGAAACAGGCAATGTAGTCTGCGGGTGTTTTAGAATCAATATCCAACAGGTTGATGTTAATATCTCCTACAAGAACAACGTTCTTGTTTTCCAATGACAGTTTTTCAAATACTGCGTCAAGGCTAGCCAAAAATTCAGGCGAACGATAGATTCAGGATGCATCTATCTATCGTTTGTCTGGAGATCACACATTCCTTTTTATTTTGTGTATACGCTCATGCAAACATTTCTGGTGTGTTTTTTATCGCTTATGCTCCGAATTTAAAACGCACTTAGTACGGCGAGATTCAGTGACCCTGATCATCCAGATTTTTGAGACCATGTCGATAACTCTGCCCAGAGAAGAGACATTTGGGCTGCTATCCAGGAGGCGCGGTGCGGCTGCGCGTTTTTTGGAGTTCACTGTGCCACACCCACGTGATTCTGGGAATATATAATGGACAGGGTGGGCGTACTTGTTAGTGCTAAGATGACGCATCTACATTCCGGTGGCATACTTCACAATTCCAACTCCCGCGCAGCAGACTTCTGCATTGGTTCTATTCCCTTACGCTGTAGAGGACTTGCACACGCGCACGCATATACTAGCACGCACGCGAACGCACCGAATCGCGCGCACCCACGCACATACCTACACACACGCAGCCACAAACGCACGCAAGCATGCACGCCCACATACGTACACATACACACGCAAACACGCAAGCATGTGCCCAGGACAACACCTGTAGGTTGCAGCATGGCAGGAAAATTTTACGCCGAATTAACATCAACATTGCATTCCTTTTTTTATTTTTCGTTTTAACCACTTCACATTCTTACCATTTCTTCAGAGTCGCGAGATCATTTTACCAAGTCTGTATAACAACCGAATGCCTGTTGCTGTCCGGAACAAATCAGAAGTACTATTCTAACATTCTTGATCAATTCTTCATTCTTGAGCATGCTCTTGATTAAAATCCCGGGCCTTGCTTGTTCGTATATGGCAATACTTTCCAAGAATTCAGGCAGCATGTTCGTCCCATGCCGGGGAGCTGCGAATACAGTGTGGCTAAGGCGCACAGGCTGCGACTACAGGAAAAGTGACGTCCCTTCCTGAGTGTAAGATAAGAGCGCTGTGATTTTCAGGGTTGCGGGCAGCAAAAAACAGAACTACACGACGTGCAGTCATCGCGCAACGACGATGGAAAACTTCAGCAATATGCGAAAAACGATAAGCACGCAGCTGTGAAGATTACCTTAGCAACCATGCAGTACCCCTTCACAGCCGGTCAACCTAAACGAATATATTGAGAGACCCGTTACTGCGCGTCTGTGACAAAAGCGCAGCGAAGACGCGGGTACTAACCCCGGTCTTGGTGGCCGCATCTTCAGATGGAGTCGAGGAGAAACAACACCCCGTGGTCGAGATTTCGCACTACGGTAAATATCTCCAAATAGTTGTAATTCATCCGGAGCCCTCAATTATGCGCCACTTATCCCAGGTGTAGCTGCGGCGTGTTACACTCCCAAAATTTGATGTGCGCACCGAGCGCAGTGTCTGTCGCGTCGACGTCATGCATGTAAGCGGTACACCGTGCTCGGAAGTGAGTGAAGTCACAGCGTCACTAGGCGCGGATGTGTTATCTCGCCCACGGCCCCTCGATCAATCGCACGCAAGCTTGCGTGCGCTTGATCGAGGGGCCGTGACTCGCCGCTGCCTCAGCTCGCGCCGATGCAGTTCTTTCGCCTTTCGCACCACGTAAGCGATTCGGGTATTGATAACGGTGGGTCATGGCGTTTTGAACAATGCGGCAGACTGTCCAGGTTGTGTTGTCAGTTACAGTAAACGTTTTTTTAAGTGCGAATGCACTTTATAAACGACCCCAAACCTTCCACCGCCGGCGGCGGCGGCGGCGTCCGCAGTCCTCCTCTCCCTAGCAACGGCGTGGAGCGGAGAGGAGCGTCGGTAGCAACGGCGCGGTGACGTCACTTCACCACGTGACCGCGCTCGCTCCGCCTCCTCGCCGTGGCTGCGCGGGTGCGCGCCGCTCCCCGCACCGCTCCTCGCGCCGTGACGTCATGGTATGACGTCACAGCGCGCCTCCTCTCCCCAGCAGCTGCCGCGCGCCTCTCTCTCCCCTGTGACGTCACACTCTCTCCTCTCCCCCTCGCTCAGCTGCAGCTGCCGTGCGCCGCTGTCCCTCTCCCCTTGCGCTCGCCTCCTCTCTCAGCCACCTGGCTCGGCGCGCTCGGCGCGGCGTACCCCCCTATATATGCAGCGATAAACTGCCAGACCTCCGTGGGTCGGCTCGCGCGCGCTCACGGGCGAATGCCAACGGATTTTAACTTTACTCCGCCTCATACCATCACCCCGTGCATTCGCACTTAACCATGTTCACCCTCGGGGAAATGCTTGGGAGTTTTTTTTTTTTTTTTTTGGCATTCACGTTCTCAACCGAAAATTCAAGGGCAGTTTCAAGGAAGCGACAGAAAATTTTGCGTGAGTGGTAGGCATTCTATTCTTCTGGTCCTTTCGAAGGTCTGAAAAAAGCAAGAGGGCATCACACCGGATGGTAAGAGAAGTAGAGGACCACTTGCGCAAGTGTTTGTCAACTTCTCTTAGTGTCCCGGCTGATGCGCTGGTGTTATCTTTCGAAGTTATGTATCAATCAGACCAATGTTCCCCTCTTCTTTCAGGTGCTATTTTCGAGTAAGTACGGATGCCATTGGTGGAAGTTTATTAAAGCGAAACTTTAGTGTTCTCACTGATGCGTCTGTAACGCCATTACGCCGTGCAGGAAAGCTGACTTTCTTTGACGATTATAATGATTGATCGTGGATGAAAAAAAAAAAAGAAAACGCTTGCGGCGGCCGGGAATCTAACCCAATCTTGCCTCAGGAAAAGAGGAAATGCCCTTCACAGGGCATATCTTCACCGATAAAAGTGATTGCGGCATTCATATTGTACTCCAGAATAAGGCTGTGTGTCACGGATTGCATCCCGTGGTGTAACAGCGTCACCTACGCACGTTTCATCAACACTTTGTGGATGTTGATGATGTTGAGCCTGCATCAGTTCAGTCACAGTGCGTGGTAGTCTGGCAGTATACATATAAAGAAGAATGCCACTCCCAACTGACCTTCTTGAGCATCCTCGGGAGGGACAGCTCTGGGGTTGTATAGGAACAGGACCGTGAACCGTGAACAGGACCGTGCACAAGCGCGGCCAGAACCCGCCGCGGTGCCTCAGTGGCTAAGGCGATGCGCAGCTGAGCCCAAGGTCGCGGGTTCGATTCCCGGCCACGGCTGCCGCTTTTCTATGGAGCCGAAAAGCAAAAAAGCCCGTGTGTACGAGATTTCGGCGCATGCTAATGATCCCCAGGTGGTCAAAATTAATCCACAGCCCTCCACTACGACGCGCTTCATCGCCTGGGTTGCGTCAGCGCGTTAAACCCTACAATCAATCAATTTAGGACCGAGCGTATACCGATTCCCTTAAAGTCTGCTTTACCCTCTAAACGCAAATGTGTTGCTGGAAAAGCATTTTTGGGGGAAATAAAAGCCGTGGTATATCAAAATAAAAGGCCCTACGACGCTTTTGTAATTTTTGATGAGTTCAAGAAGTATAAATATTACTCTGCATAATTGCGGGGGCGCTAAGACAAAGAATTAAAATGTGGTGAATGTAGGCATGTAAACATAAAACGAATGTGGGTTTTTCCCAGGATGGTTGGAACTTGTATGCGCAACCCGTACGCGCTTAATCAACATTTAGGACATTAGAAGCTGCGACTGTTTTCAAAAAAGGCCCGTTCTTCCTCCACGACAATATTCTAGACCAGTGTTCGCAAATTCATTTCAGCAAGGCAGCCCAGCCTACGTAATATAAGGTTTTCTGCACTCGGGGGGGGGGGGATAGCTAATGTTTGTTACGTTTTGGATATTGAGAGTGTGCATGTAATTTATGTAATTTGAGAGTTTGTAATTTAAAAAAAATACAGAAAAGGCGTCGGACCATTGTAAACACCGGCTAGCGTATTAGCTGAAAAAAGCGAATATAAATGGACAACGTGCCGTAAATTAAAAAAAAACGTGTGCTAATGACTTTATTCGGCTGCATAACTGGTGTCCCCAAGAATCGGTATTAAACAAAAATATATATATGTAGAATTTTAAAAATACCTGGCAAACATCAAACATGGCATTAATCAAAAAATAAATTCACTGCTCCAGATTGTTGTCCAACACCCACGTTAAGCGGAAATAAAAATATAACGGCTGTCGCAAACAGGCAAGCACCGGATAATTTCGTCGCCGAAACGTTTGCGCACTGAAATATCCGTACACCGAAATGTCCGTGCACCGAAAAGTCCGAGAGCCGCCTGGAGTTTTTCCGGTGCTCCCTGAAAAAATTCCCGAAGGAGATTGTCTCTTGATTATTTTTACCTCCAGATAATCTGCTGCCGGTGGTGTTAATATTCGTATAATGTACGTAGTTCAAAGTGAGTTTTAAATTTCTCGCTTAATTTCGCCCCAGGATTATCCGACACTATATTTTAATTTAAAAACGTAATTGTAACGTTAATGTAGCGACACGTTCTAATTTTCGAAGTGGAACTGGAACGCGTTCCTTTCGCAATTAAGGAACTTGTAACGGGAACTTGTTTGAAAATTGGGAAGGGATGAGGAACGAGCTTTCGTTCCTATTTTAGAGGACCGTGTACAACACTGCTTTGAACACGCTGCGCCACCTCTCTCAGCACGGTGCTGCACAAGTTACGCAACCGATCCACAATGCGGTCCGGTGATGCACAAATTAAGTTACGCAAAACGCTCCGAGGTTCATCAATAGGTATTTTAAATAAAAATGCGTAAACTTGTTCCGTGCACAAAAGACAAACTCTAGGCAAATAAAGTGAAGACGAACTTTCTTTCACAAACATCGTGATGCATTAGTTAAATTGCGAACGGTTGTACTATTGTTATTCTGCTGCTAGCGCGGATCACCCATTATAAAACCACCCCTGGGATAGGAAAGGAGCGTGCGCACTGCCAAGTATCCTTGAGGAGAATTTTGCGAGCACAACCCGTAATAATGACGAATGCGTTTGGAGTGTTTAAGGTGATCAAATGAATGAATCCCAGCCAGGAAACCTGTGACAAACGGAGATAGTGCAGACACATTCCAGATCCTTGGTTCTAGAAAGTGCCCGCATGCTTTATTTAAACCAGTGACCACGCTGAGACACCAGCCGAGCGTGAGCGCCGTGTGTCGGCATCCAGCGCTTACTTTCCTAGCCCCTAATAGGAGGCTAGGTCTTGCTGATTTCCATGAAAAAGTTAAAATAGGTGGTTTCAGGTCCATCCCCCGGGTGGCACCATGAAATTAAGTAGAGCACAAGTAAAGCGTCTGAAAAATGTTTATTGCCTAGTAATATGAAGCACCTGCTCAGCACTAAACATTTCTGCATGATGACACTACATACTGTGGCGTAGAGAAGGATGACGCTGGCTGTTGAAAAAAAAAAAAAAAAAAGTCTTGTTAGAGCGAACTTGCGCACAGCGATAATCCAGAAGGAAGTACAAACGTTGAAGAAGTAGATAGCAAAGTGACACGAACAGGCGAGCTTCGCCTTATATATCGCTGCGGCATTTCCTAATCGCGCATTTATCCTGAATTCTTTCGTTTCTAGAAACCACTAGTCAAATAGAGAACATTGTCAATCAAACAAGCACAGTCCGGGATAGTCGCCACAGAGCTACACCCTTTTTCTATTACCAAAGGTTTCCGGTGGGGCATGCAAAACAAGGGTTTCGCCCGACACACAGAACAAGACATCCGGGCGTAGCCACGTACGGGCTGGCGACAAAACATTTTCCACGCGCAAACAAGCCGACACACATGAAATGAAGACACATCCGTGGTAACAGTTTTCCGTGCCTTATACAACAAGCCTAAGCAAGTCTGAAACCGTAACGACAATTCACCAAGAAGGCCATCAAGCTATGTTAATTGATGGCGATCGCTCGGCGTACGTTCCTTTTGCCTCGAGGCGGCTGTAGCGGCGCTCCGTCTTTGTGCCTCAATGATGTAGTCCGGCTCGCGTATCGGAAGTCCACGGCTTCTCCTCGGGTCAACAAGCTCTAGCAGCAAACAGTGTGTGTAAAACTTCTCTAGACGGGGCAACATCTCGTTTTCCCAAAACGCCCGGTCCCTGCTTCTCAACATGGAGACCTTCTCTTGTCCAGACAGCAAACAAACAGTTTTCACGGTCGCAAATATTCAGCTGCCCTTGAATTTGGTACCAGTAGTTACTGGTGCTTTTGAGCCACACAGCACCATTCGAAGTTTCAGCACAGTAAGGTATTTTTAAATGCAGAGCATTTCAGTAACTCACGATGTCACCCGCGTTGGCGTCCGCAGTCCGCATCGCTCCCCCTACACAATATAAAAAATAATACTTACCGGCGCCAGGTTTCGAACCAACGACTCTGCGGGCGGAACGCAAGGTACATGGTACTCTAACCACTGCACCACAAAGCCGACAGAGTATGGATGGTTACGAACGCGCCTTATATCCTTGACTCATTCAACCGTCGGCCACAGGTGCGCCCTCTCCCCCGCGTCCTCCTCACCTTCTCTCCGCTCGCAACGCCCTCTCTTGCCGCGTTCGGTTCGGGCGCACAACAGGTGGTGACGCGCGCAACACCCTCTCGCCGCGTTTGGTTCGCGCTGATCAACAGTCGGTTCGCGCGCAAGAACAGGTGGGGGCGCTCGCATCGCGCTCTCTCGCCGCGGTCGGTTCGCGCTTAAACCACATATGTCGTTCGCGCGTGCTCCGGTCGCTAACATCTGTGGCGTGATCGTGACGTCAACATCACGCGTTCGTGTGGTGGCGCGATTTTGGCGCTATAACACTCTCTCGCGAGGGGCATTGGATTGGATTGGTTTGGATTGGATTAAAGTGGATTGTGTTGGATTGTGTTGCGTCATAGCCGCTCCACGTTGCGTCATAGCCGCGGCAGGGGGTTCACGGCACGTTTCACCAGCGACTTCATCGACAATGTCTACGCTGGAAGACAACAATTACAACAACAACCAATACGTAATCCATACGACTTGCAGGCGCGCCCCCCGCGGAAATGCTCTGCATTTGATCGTGCCCCTCGCGAGGGGGGTGTTTTTTGTATGCAATGCACCGCAGAGACAATGTAGAATGAAGCTAACTGCAGGTTAGGGCAACGCGATGGGCAGTCAAACAAAATCAACCCCGAAAATTGCAATGAAAGCCGCAAAACCGCACTTTCGATAAAACGGACGTAGGTGGTTGGATAAAACGGCATTCGATAAACCGGCGTTCGATACAACGGGCATTTTTTTTTGAACGCATGTGGGTGTCAGCGAAGCAGGTGGGATGGTTTGACTTAAAAGAGAGAAGCGAGGCGCGTGTTTTCCTTTTGTTTTTGTTTTCTTTTCGGCTGTACATCTGTGAAAGTTCAGCAAAGAATATAATCCAGAGTGGACAAGTAGGGCTACCTGGGTTGATCAAGAATACAGATACAAGCTCAACAACCCTAGACAGAAAAGTGAGCCAGGGACGTAGCCTAATAAAGTTCTTGGAAGATGAGCCACAAAGAAGAACCCGCGGCCCTGTTTTCAGTGTTGCGGCCGGCTCGGCCGCCTTCCGGGCAACCGGCTCCGGTCTTTTCGGTACAGGACGTTTCGCTACAGGGCGTTTCGGTATGGTCTTTTCGGTGCACGGACCTTTCGGGACACGGGCGTTTCGGGACACGGACCTTTCGGGAGACGGGTGTTTCGGTGCAAAGACGAATTCTGGCGAACGGTTTAGGCTGCGCGTGGTATGTTCTTGTTCGCAAATGTGTGTTATGTTAGGAAAGGAGATGGTTATATGGCCTTGCCCGGAAAAACGTCGGTTTATGTGTTCATTATTAGCTGGGATATTTGTAGCATTTATAAAACTAAATTGTTCATTATTTTGTTTTTTAGCGACTTATTTTCGCCAGTATTTTATTTACTGCGTACTCCTTCCAGTGGGGTGATGTCTCTCGCTGCATACGGACACTTGATTTCGACCAGCGTGTCGTCACCAATCAGTCCGTCTGGCGTGGCACCAAGAAAAGGGCGCTTACGGTCTACGAAAAGCCCACACTCCTTTACAACGACGTCATATGTGGCTTCGAGTTGTCGGAGTGCGATGGACTCATGGTCTTTGCCGTGCCTTATAGCGTCCGATGTGATGTGCTTGTACAGCATATCTCCGACAGTTCACCCGCATCCCGTCGAAGGCCTCATCTTGCAAATTGGACCGAAGAGTGATGCTGTCAAGCGCTTGCGCCTCTCGTCTTTCCAAACAATGGAACCACTTTGTCCAGTTGTTGCTTTTTGCAGTTGGTCGGAAAGTGCAAGAGAGTGAACAAAATTGTCCGCAGCTATTTGAAAGGCATCTGGCTCCATGTCCGGCAGTCCGTAATCCGCGTCAGCACCTTGTGAGCGTTTTTGCGTGCCTTTAAGAGGATGGGCAGAAGGTGCTTTATTTTTCCGCGGCTTTTTGCGCCTCTCAGCCTGGCGGCGTGCAGATGCTTTCGCAAAAGAGCTCGTGTATCTGCCGCCCTTTCTCCCGCTAACTTGTGCAGCTATGCTGTCATGGTAGGCGCCCTGGGAGTTGAAGGAAAGAGACGCTGCCAAACACCTTGTTTCGTAGGAGCCTTTTAGCGTATAATTTATACGCTTTCCACCAACAAACTTTGCCACCACGGAGTTGTAATGCTCAGCAGCATTGTTGTCAACGTCTTCTATGAGACTCGTTGCATTTCCTGCAAATCGGCTCATGGCAGCAACAATGTCGTCGAACACACCGATGCGAACCAATTCTGGCACCAAATTCTCTTCCCCCTGCTTACTCCCCGAGCAGAAGTACCCGGCACACTTGCGATGATCACCAAACACGTGGTTCGGACCATTTTTGATGTCACCAGTGAGGTGCTCTGTTTTCTCGCGCAACGAATTGTTCTCCGCCGCTCTCACCTTAATGGCTGTGGCTACCCCGTGTCTGAGCCGAACCGAGGCTTGTTGGATGGAGTTTTAAATGCAGAGCATTTCAGTAACTCACGATGTCACCCGCGTAGGCGTCCGCAGTCCGCATCGCTCCCCCTACACTATATAAAAAATAATACTTACCGGTGCCAGGTTTCGAACCAACGACTCTGCGGGCGGAACGCAAGGTACATGGTACTCTAACCACTGCACCACAAAGCCGACAGAGTATGGAGGGTTACGAACACGCCTTATATCCTTGACTCATTCAACCGTCGGCCACAGGTGCGCCCTCTCCCCCGCGTCCTCCTCACCTTCTCTCCGCTCGCAACGCCCTCTCTCGCCGCGTTCGGTTCGGGCGCACAACAGGTGGGGACGCGCGCAACACCCTCTCTCGCCGCGTTGGGTTCGCGCTGATCAACAGTCGGTTCGCGCGCAAGAACAGGTGGGGCGCTCGCATCGCGCTCTCTCGCCGCGGTCGGTTCGCGCTTAAACCACATATGTCGTTCGCGCGTGCTCCGGTCGCTAAGATCTGTGGCGTGATCGTGACGTCAACATCACGCGTTCGTGTGGTGGCGCGATTTTGGCGCTATTGGCCTCGAGGACATACCATGGCGCCACCTATACAAGTGACGTCACTTGTAGGACGCTGAATCGTGTTGTCGTCTGTTGCAACACATTTCCCGTGCGTATGCGGAAGCGTGTTTTTTTGTTGTGGCCACCGTCTCACCCGCTCCTTGTGGATTTGATGCGAATTACCAAAAAAGTTGTCTGTAAACCAAATAATTCGGGCAAGCAATCAACGACTCGCTTGTTCCCGGCGACACCACCGCGTTTAGGTAGTTGCTACCATCGCGACCCACAGCTCCTACATACGCAGCCAGCTAACGCCAAGGACGATGCAACTGATGCCGAGAAAAGTACGTTGTAAATTCATTATGAAATACTTGTGACGGGACGTGTGTGCGAGCAAACACCTTGTAACAGCGACGGAAACGCGTTGCTCACATGATCTCACCGCGCGAACTGCTCGTATTGCCTGGTAAATGAATGACGCGAGAACGGTGATCAGATGGCTTCGCCGCACATGCTTAAAAGTATTGTTATGGTCTGCAGTTTGGCTTAGTCAGTGCCTATTTCCCCTACGATGTTTTTATAGTCATGCCCGGATTTGATTAACGATCACTGCCGTAGCCTGTACTCTGCATGGCTGATGTTTACTTTTCGCGACTTGCCCGCAATGTATGACCGGTATGAACGCGAGTTTTTAACGCCTTCGAGCGGGTTCGGACAAGGCTATATTTAGTTTTCATTAGGTGCTCGGCGTGGTAATTTATAATTGCAGCGTGTTTTGTATGTTTACAGTAAGCCGGCATTTCTCAAGCATCAATTTCGAAACTCACGACTGCTCACAGAAGGCGAGGCTGCGCAGGAGGCGAAACACGTCGTTAATGATTTCGGGTAATGGGGATACTTAGAATAGGAGAACCGAGCGTTGGGGGCCCCCAAGAAGTTAGAGGAACCCAAACGCAACACGCGCGTGCGTGACGGGAGGGCCTGCACCAACAGCTCGCAGCCGGCTTCGGATGCACGTAATCGGATGTTGGGAACTTTAGGCTTGGCGTCGCAGCAGATATTTCATCGCCGTTAGAGTTGCGAGTGACAGTCCCTAACAGAACGTTTCACCGTGCTGGGAACTCTGTAAGCGCGGTGATTTCCGTTGAAGCGATCGAAGATCAAGCCGATTCTTGCGCGCAAGCATAGCCATCCTTCGGCCGCTCGCCGCACCGTACGTGAACGGGCCGGCGCTGCCGGGACCGACCTCCGCGTCCGGTCGGCGTAAATCGCGGCAGATATTTGAGCATCGCTTTGAAAACCACAGCTGATTACACTACCAATCAGAATTTTTCATCACACTAACACCCACTTTCACCAATCTGGAACTTCTTTTCCACGACTTGTGTGATTTTAAAAAGCGGCGACAAGTTGTTGCTGCCGCGACCTGCGTCGGTTCGAGCTGCACCGTCGGCTGTGCGGGCAGGCACGGCGGGTGCGTGTGCTTTTGCGAGCAGCTAACGCTTCACGATTTTATGCTTTATACATTTCTTGCAAACAAGGGAAATCTAGAAACTTCACTCGGCGATCGTCGTAGTCCACATTGTTGATCGGGGAAGTGCGCTTCGGTCGCATGCGTAATACACCACCACGCTCATGGTGTTTGCGGATAATCTACCACAGTTGATACGGTTATACAGTCACCATTAGGTCGAATTGCGCTTGACGCACTGAGAATTAACTTCAAACGAAGGAAATTAACACGAAAATACTTTTAAAACGCGCTTCCTAAGCGAAGTGCCACGCGCTGCAAGCCAACTACGCAGCAAGATAGGAACGGTGATCCTACAAGTGACGTCAAAACGATCGCAGCGCCGGCCTCTCCAGTGGTGGGCCTCGCGGCCAATAACACTCTCTCGCGAGAAGCATTGGATTGGATTCGATTGGATTGGCTTGGATTGGATTGGTTTGGATTGGATTAAAGTGGATTGTGTTGCGTCATAGCCGCTCCACGTTGCGTCATAGCCGCGGCAGGGGGTTCACGGCACGTTTCACCAGCGACTTCATCGACAATGTCTACGCTAGAAGACAACAATTACAACAACAACCAATACGTAATCCATACGACTTGCAGGCGCGCCCCCCGCTGAAATGCTCTGCATTTGATCGTGCCCCTCGCGAGGGGGGTGTTTTTGACATGTTGAGGCAAATTTTGCGGGCGCTTTCTTTGTGCAATGTCGCGAATTTTACCCGAATAGTTGCGCAGGATGTGATTACGGCACTCAATTTTTTCTGCTCTTTGATTTCCGTACGGTGCGGCTGCAACAATCGCTTTGTATGTGCTTGAGTCTCCATCCGCAATCAACCGCATGAATTTCACACCGTGGATCTCGACGCTTTTTCTGAATCCTTCTACAAGTATACTTTGCTCCATGCTTGTAGAACTTCCCTGCCAGTTTTTGTGGCACTTGTGCTCCCTGGGGTCCTCTCCTGGTGGCGCTCGAGCACACGTTGCGCAAACTTTGTTTCTGACGCCGATATGGAGAACTTTTCCGGTCCTATGGCCGATGATGGCAGCCTGAAAAAAATAGCATGATATACATCAGTGGATTGGCACACACGAACAAATAGGTCCACGAGAAAAAAAAAATTAAGGCCGTTCCAATCAATGTGAAAGCTGTCGGAAGTGCAGAGCAGTGATTCGCCATAATGGGTTGTGGCGCCGTTATCCGCTCCTTGCTACCACCCAATTCAATTCAAATTTCCGCCTTCGCAGTGCTCGCACGTCTCCTGCCTGGAAATGCGCCAGCGGGAGTTCTGTTCTTTTTTGTGCTTGCTTTTCCTCCCGTGCGTGCCGGCGTTGCATTGCCACTATTTTCGCTTACTATCGTAAAAAACCAATTCAACAAGCGTTCCTAACTAAATTAACGTTGGCGCTGCCGGTTAATTACGTATACTTTGCATCAGATGTACCTGCAGTTTTCTTTGCGCTAACAGGGAGATGTGAGATGTATGACAAGCGCCAGCCGTTCGCGAGTTTCGAACGCTTATGACTGTACAAACCACTTGGCTTTCGACGCCTCTGGGTTCCGCCGCGATGACAGCCGCTACGATAAAATTCCGTGCGGCAATACTTGGGTCCAGCGAGCGAGCTACGACGACAAGGCGAGCGCCTAAAGTGCTCCGCACTTAAAAATCGGGAATGCAGGAGATTTAATCGCATAGAACCATACTGCTTCAAGGTCAGCCTAACTAAACTATTTGTGCAATGTCTGAACGTTTGGACACAAGTTTATCTTGGTTTTATTGAAATTTTTGTCTCATTACTTCGTTAACTTTAATAGGTGAGAAGGAAAAAATGTAAAAATTAAACGCCATTCTTACACCGTTTCTTCTGGTATGACCGAACGGCCGCAAAGTATGAAGCGCATCAGTGTTTGACAAATATTCCTGCTGCAGAATTCAGCCATAACACATTGTATTTACATAATCAGACGAACTATTTGCAAACATTCATAACGGATCCCATGCTGGCTGCCCCCACTCACGTTGCCACCATCGTCGATCGTTGGTAACACAGCGGTATGGCCTACTGCCCTACTCTTCGTCTTGTCGTGACAACATAGTAATGCAGAAATTAGAATATCCGTCAAGTATGAACAACGGCTCACGCCCTTTGCAATCTCTGAAATATAACATAACCAGTGTCCTTTGTAAACGGAAGCGTTTAACTTCTTGTCACGCGAAGGGCGCTCCGAGAGTTTAATTCCACGTTCAACCCGCCGGTGTGGCTAGATTAGCCAAGGCTTTGTGCGGCTGAGCACGAGAACGTCAGTGAGATCCTGGCCACGTGACTTGGTTTGTCAGATAAACGCTAAGAACAAGAATGCCCGACTATACCACATCTCTGCACGTAAAATATGCCCAGGTTGTCTAAAGTAATCCCTAACGCTCCCCCACGGCGCGCTTCACCAGCCAGGGCATGAAACCCTAGAATTTTGGTGGAGGTGTCTTGTGAGTATGCCAAGATGTGACGTATGAATACTAGAGGAGCGGACAATTTAGTTTACACCACTAGGTAATAGCTAATAAGGTAATCGATGGCGTGCCAAAATATAAGCGCAAGAATTGGCATTTTGTGACTTCATTGCATGGCTAGATGTGGCCGCACACCAAAACAAGTGACGTAGGTTCTGCAACATTAAGCCCTAAGCGCTTATTAACGGCTTCGGATAGGAATCGTTGCTGTAAGTAATGCGGTTAGCTTGCTGATGAAGCGTCGCCGAATAGTCGGATAGATCCCACCGCAAGTGTAGGCAGAAATGCTGCAATTTTACAAATTTCTTCTATAAATCCCTACTCAACAAAGCGAAATAGAATATACTGCTACAGCGGCAATGTTCTGAGGTTTACGCTATTACTTTTCATCTTTTGTGCAGGGGTGATAATTCTACTTTTACAAATCTAACCAATAAATGTCGCACCCACCGCAAATGTAACCATACCTTATAGTAAAAAACCAACATGGAAGTTTGTTTTCGCTATAATGTTACTTACCACCCCTGATGAAGCATCGTACTTGTTTTTGTATGATCTTTTGCACCACGCCCCATCTGCCACTGCGGTTATAGTGGGCACACCGTCATCATCGACGTCACCTTCAGCGCCTGCCTTCTTCATTTCTTCCCAGGCGACTTTGTCGATCACTTCGGAGAGGTCCCCTTGGTACTTATAGTACGTATGGGAGGACATGGCTGGGACATTGAGAGACGCTAGCAATTCGCAGAGATTTGAAAAACCACAGCCAATACTCATGATGCCGGATATTGCGGCAGTGTTGACATCCATGCATTCACTTGTTCTGGCCGTGGCGAATCAGTATCTACGGCAGCTTTGAGGCCGCACATCCTACACACAAAAGTCAGCGTGCTCCGAAGTCCCTGCCTTTTTTCGGACACGCAGTTCATGTCCGCGAAGGTGCACCCGAAGGGATGGTGAGTGGCAATGTTTTGCAGGCTACGCAGGAAGTGCCCGATGTCCACAATGCGCCGTCCTTCCAGCTGAATTTCGTTGTCTGGCTGTGATGTCATGGTTGCCGAGGGAGTGGGTTGTTCACCAGAGGCCAAGGAGCAATACTTCGTGGGAGCACAGGCAGTTTCCTCTACTGTTGAGCTAGCGTTGATGCGGGAATCACACGCCCATAAAACTTCTGAAGTAGTTCCGGCAGTGCATGACGTGGGTCTGTCCTGGTCTGCTACAGCAGTTGAGTCACTTTCTAACTCGTAATTGTCGTCTTCAGTCGTCTGAGGAAAACTTGTGCTGGGGTTCCCAATTCCTGTGAGTTGTCCGAAACACTCAGGCGAACAGGAATCTAACAAATGTCGCTTGCACACGTTTCCTATGAGCGTCTTGCCTCGCTTCCGCTTTCCAAACTTGTATCCTCTCCTCGGCATCGTCAAATATATGTGTCGCGTTGCCGCTGCAAATAATAATAATAATAATGAATCTATCAATCAATCATGTTTATATATTGTGCCCAGGAACAGCCCTGAGGCGTTAGTACTGGTGCACAGAGGAATACAAGTTCACGACAATGCACGGCAAACGAAGACAAGGCACGGCAAGATAATGTGCAGACGATAAAAAGAGTTAACAAGTAAAACATAACTTTGACAAATATATGGATGACATAAGAAAAAAGAGAGAAGTAAAGCAACTTTCACATTGTATATGAACAGCGTATGACTAGGAAACACTACAACACTTTGGATAATATACAGTGTACACACAGTGAACACAAGAATGTTGACATGGCGCAACAGAACAGATGAACAGCCCACAGATTAAAACGAACATCTCTTATAACACAGACGGACATGTAAACTTGTAACATCAAGCCTTAACATGAACAAAATAAAATCCCGTGGGCGGCATACTTTGCAAAGAGCACGACAACGTAACAAGCGGGAAGCAGAACAAGCATCAAACTAAAAGTAAAACGATGAATTAGTTGCTATGCAAGAGCGAAATATACAATATGTTTCTAATACTACTACTACTACTACTACTACTACTACTGCTACTAATATTAAGATTAGTAATAATAATAATGTTATATCAATAGCACTTCGAAAATGTGCTTACGAAAATCACGAAGCTACTCACCGAAATTGTTCTCCGTAAGGTAAGGAAGGCCGTTTCAAGTGCTCCTTCTTCGCAAGCGCGGAAGTCGATCTATCGGGAACAAACCCTTGTCTCCACTCGACGGAGTCAAAAAGAGCAATCGTGGGCCCAAGAATCCGTGCACTTGAAGACGAGGGCTCACTACAAAGGCGTCAGGTGACGCAGTAAAATGCCTCGGCGAATCGACATCATTGCTCGATTTCGGTTTCCTCTAATCGCAAAACGAACGTCCACGTTCGAACGTTATCACTGTGGCCGTACTGCCGAAATCCCACAAATGCAGTCTATGTGGACTTGATTGCACGTTTTACTGGATTGAAAAATGATAAACCGTGATGAAGTTCCCTTTTTCGACACTATGCGCAAGCTGCAAACCGATGTGATGCGCTGCTTAGCTTCTAAATGAGTTTTGAAAAATCACGCCGTGCGCCACAAATGCGATAAGAAACCCGCAATAAGGAACAGTTCTTGTCACCCAGGCTACGGTTACAAGGGCGCGACGGAAGGAAATCGCAAACAGCTATAGCGTCGGGGCAAGAGAGCTTCCTTGCGCAGTGGCTTATCTGCGCCTTGTCACCACATTGTGCTGTTTTCATGATATCGGCGCGACCGAAATTTGGTTGGCTGCGATTCCGCCGCAGCATTGTAAGCGCAGATAAAGAGACTTCACTTGAAGAAAGCTTGGATGAATATTCGAGCTAAACTAGTCGAGCAATGAAACGGCATGTTCAATGTGTCTCCCGATGAATGAACTTTTCCTTACAAGATATTTAAATTCGACCAGCTCTTTTATCGACGTGACGTCCTAGATTGCTTGTCTCACCTGCACGATAGCGCTTTTATTTTGATATTTAAAAAATCGTGATTCATGCCGGCCGTTTTCCGCGGTCGACCTAACCTGCAGTCAAGAATAGCCCCTTCAATCACGAATGGTATATTCGGTTTGCCCCCCAGCCATACAGTGAGAACGCGCGTTGTCAGTCCGGCTACCTAGAGAAGCACGGAATGAACCTTTTCCAGACCAAATACAGTGCTCGTAGCTGGGAATACAAAATGCACAATTGGTGGCTATTTCAGCCATGATTTCTGGAGACGCTGTCGCTACCGCGAAGCACGCCTACCCGCCACCAATTACATACCAAAATTTCATGGTTACAAATACACATGCCTGAAAGCAGCGCTATTGTGGAGTTTCCGCTAATGTCGAGGGTGACTTCCTTAGGAGACTAATTTCAGCGATCATCCGCGGCAATACCCACAAGGTAATATGCATTTGAAAGTGAGCAGCGTGCGATAAGGTAGGTTTTAACACCTTCCCCAGTAAACTAGCGAACAATCATAGCGTTCTCATGACGTCATCGGTTGCATAGATCGGCACTACTTGGTGCACTACACACGGAACTAGAACTGATAGGATAAGCTTGAGTCGTAGCATTGCAATGCACTCAATATCTTGAAGTGGCTATTACAATTATGACGCCGAAAATACCAATCGCATATCATCTTTTTTGACGCGAAAGGCGGGTGTTACAAATAAGCAGCTTCCCATAACCACACAGCAAGCAAAATGGCGGGTGGATGTGCGTGGGCTAGGGAGGGGGCCCGGTAGTATGTGACGTTCTCAGGCTGGAAAACCGAACCTAAGTGGTGCCACGGCAGTCAGGTACTGTTTGCATCAACGCCGGGCACTACGCGGGTGCGAGCTGTGCGAGCGAAGTCACGAAAATGACCGAACAAACAATGCTGATGCAATATCTAAGGCTGATGCGATAGCCGTCGAAGCCGCGTGGGCAGTCATGCCGCGTAAAAACGTCCGTCGCATTGTGGAAAGTCACGTTTATTGCACTAAAAAGATAACGAGGAAAAGGCGACTTTCGTATTAATGGTCTATTTCTTCTCTCCCGTTCCGTAGTTGTTGCTATTGCTCGAGGACGAACGGACCTGTTCCGTCAAAAGGGAGGTTGCAATATTGGAGTTTCAGCTGACGGTCGGCTTCGGTACGTGCGGGCCGCTCAGCGTAACCGCATGCCGTACGCGGATGAGCACGCCACGCATGCGCAATGGCGTTCCCGCTTGGTATCGGAGCGGAGCGTACCGTGGAGCGGTCATCCGGAGCGGTCACCGTGCTCCACCGCGGAGCGCGCCGCCTCCGCAAAGAGCAGGTACTCCGAAGCTGCCTTTGGAACGCAGCCTCTCCCGCAGGAGCAAAGTTTCGAACCGTGATGGGAACAGGAAATTCCCAGCATCGTTTGCGTCGCGCCTTCCCGAAATCCTCTGGTTCCCGCGGGCGCGTTCATCCCGCGCTGCGCGGCTGGAGGAGGCAGAGAAGATGACCACTGACCTGAAGCGCCACAGTGAACTAGAATACTAGTTCACTGTGGCGCAGACGGCGGCGACGTTGGCGATGTCACGCGGCAAAAGCAAGCGCCCTAGTGAGTTCTGGCCGACTCCGCCGATTTTGGCGGAGCGACTTCGGCTCCTACGGCGCTCCCGATCTGCCATTGGAACAGGGTTTGGTTGCTCCCTATCTGCCATTGGAACGCCTCTGCTCCAGACGGAGCAGAAAAGGTACTCCGAAAGTGCTCTGGATCTGCCATTGGAATTCAACATAAAACTCGTTACTAGCGAGTTTTAGCAATTTCAGCTGACCCTGTTCCGCGGTCCGCTCCGCTCCGATAGCAAGCGAGAGCGCTACTAAAGCGCTAAGTTGGGCGAGTTGGTTATTTACTAAGGAATTCATCGTACTAGCGAACATTAAGACAGGGACAAAGCTAAAGATTGATTGATTGTAGGGTTTAACGCGCCGACGCAACGCAGGCGATGAGGCACGCCGTAGTGGAGAGCTCCGGATTAATTTTGACCACCTGGGAATCTGTAGCGTGCGCCAAAATCTTGTACACAAGGGCGTTTTTGCCTTTCGCCTCCATCAGAAAAGCGGCCGCTGCTGCCGGGAATCGCACCCGCGACCTCGTGCTCAGCAGCGCAACGCCTTAGCCACTGAGCCACCGCGGCGGGTCTCACAAAGCTAAAGAGAAGACGAAACACACTCTAGAAACACAAGCTTGCGTGTGTTTCGTCTTTTTTTTTTTGCTTTGTCCCTGTCGTAATGTTCGCTAGTATCATGAAGTCCTTAGTCAAGTGAGAGCGCCATTGCGCATGTGTGGCGCGCTTGGCCGCGGTTGTGCTGAGCGTTCCGCCAATACCGGAGCGGATGTCGAACACGGTCAGGTAAAACTCTATTATGAACACGCACCAAGTCGCCTAACTGAGTGGACTTTTGTGCTCGGTCTCCAAGTCATTGATTGGTTCATTTTTCTTCTTTCATTATCATCTTCATGTGCCGTCCCGTTGTGTAAAGATGGCTTTCCGCCGTTGAGTTTTGGTTACAACGCCGCCATAACTAAGACCAATGAAGCTTTGCTTTAAGAAAACGCCCTTTACGCCCCTCCCTTGCTGCCACTGTGTACGAGCACTCAGGCCGAAAGGTTACTGCCCTGCGCAACGGCCAAGGCCCACACCCCAAACGTGTCACCCTGCTGAATTTATTGATTTGCTTTAAAAGGGGAGCACACCTGGTGAGTGTAAATGCATGAGAAGTGTTTCCCGCAGGAGTCGTTCGTGGATAAGCCGCTAGCAAAGACGAAAGTTATATCCACGCATCCAGCGGCCGTTTTTCTGATGTAGGCGAAGAAATAAAAACGCTATGTTGACATATTTTGGCTCTAGTTGATGTTCTGACGCTAAAATATTACGCCTATCTTCCCGCGAAGGAACCCTGGTGTGATGCGACGCATCGGGGGGTTCAAGTGGTGTTTCCGTTGGGTTGATTCTCTAAATCGAGTGAAACGTGTTGTGAACGCGTATGATGCATTTCCATCCAATGCGGGTGTTCCTATACGCGGGACGATGGGCGTAATTGTTGTGTCACACCACTCACTGAAGGGACCGTCGCTTTCATCACGTCTTCATCGGAAGAATCAAGTCAAGGACGAAGTAGCCAAAGCAAGGTCACGTCAGTGCGAGAGCGAGCGCTTGACTGAACCGCCGCGGCGCGATACCCGCTTTATATTCACAGCGATTGAAGAAGAGGCGACAACGGCGGGGAGTCCCGCATGCGCGCACTTGCGCGCACCGGAGCAGTTGTTAACGCAGCGAAGCGCGCGCCAAACAAGCGCGCCAGCTGTGGTATGCTAATGAGCCGGAGTGAGAGTGCTGCAGACAGCTGTGGGAGAGAAGAACGGAGAAGGGATGTGGACGGACGCCGCGACGACGGCGCAGGCAAGCGCCGTCAAGTGACGGCGCTTGCCTGCGGGACAAGCGCGAGAGCAAGTGATGCGTCGCATGTAAAAATTTCTGCGCCGCCATGCAATATATGGTCGCCTCATACCACAGGCATAGCTTCGGAGCATCAAACGCACCCGTATTTCCGCTGAAAAAGAAATCTCATCATTTCGTTTTGAGTAATTTAAAGCACAAATAATCGACGAGTATTAGCTGCTCTTTTTCGCTGGCTTCATCCATGGAAGAGAAATTTTCTCTAGACGTTCCTTCTTTTGCCCTACCCCCTACATAAACAAGCCTGTCCACATCGTGAAGGCAGTGAACGCAGTAGTGACGGGCATAATCATTGGTTTCTCAGGAGGCGTACAGAAGACAAAGATTACCGGCCATTTCTCGCCTTACGTTGACGGCGGAAATCGGTTACAAGCCACTCTAGTATGTACCTGGAATACAGCTAAGAAGGTCATATTTTCTGCTCTGTAGCGACAAAACCACGGAGACAATGCAACATGTTTTTTGTAGCTTCCCTCTAATCAGGTAAATTGAACCCGTTATTTATTTATTTATTTATTTATTTATTTATTTATTTATTTATTTATTTATTTATTTATTTATTTATTTATTTATTAATTAATTAATTAATTAATTATACCTCAAATGCCCCAGTACGGGGTGTTACATGAGGGGTGGGCTGTGGTACAAATTTCTTTCAATGTGGGTTTTGAACAGAACCGGGCTTGAGTGGTGCACGACGTCGGGTGGAAGATCATTCCAATCCTTTGCTGTTTGAACAAAAAACGAGCGAAGGTGGGCAGTTGTACGGGCATGCGCAGGATAAACAGTGTTGCGGTGGCTAGTACGAGAAGAGATTCGATGTGCGGGCATGATACTGGATGCGCCAGAGAATGAATGAAAGAATTTGTGAAAAAGGGTTAGTCTAGCGGCCTTGCGTCGCAATTCTAGATTCTGAAGTTGTGCTTGGCTTTTCAGATTAGTGACACTTGAGTGATATGAATAATCAGAGTAAATAAACCTTGCTGCCCTATTCTGAATAGATTCCAACATTTTAGATAGACTGGATTGGCGCGGGTCCCAGACGGCGCAAGCGTATTCGAGTTTCGGGCGTACTAATGTTAGGTAGGCTAAACGTTTTACAGGAGGAGGGGAAAGGCGCAAGTTTCGTCTGAGGTAGCCAAGAACTTTATTTGCTTCGTTACAGATATTTATTATGTGGGGTGTCCAATTAAGATCGGGAGTTATGTTTATACCTAAATACCTATAGGAGTCCACGGGGGATAACGTAGAGCCGAAAATAAAGTATGTTGGAGCCGGGTAATGTTTCCTACGATGAAAAGAAACGACAGACGTTTTGTTAATGCTTAGAGTCATTAGCCAATTTCTGCACCATTTTTCAATTGTTAATAGATCGTTTTGGAGAATGCAGGAGTCATTAGGGTCATTAATTGGGCGATAAATGACGCAGTCATCTGCGAATAAACGGATACTTGACGATATATTATTAGGCAGGTCGTTTATATAAATTAAGGACAGGAGGGGACCGAGGACCGTACCCTGGGGCACGCCTGAGACTACTTGACAACGGGATGATGATGTCTGGTTGGCACAAACGAACTGTTCACGGTTTGAAAGAAAATTTTGGATCCAGTTTAAGACGGCAGGGTCAAGGTTTAAGCGCGAAAGTTTTAGAAAGACGTTTATGGGGTACCTTATCAAAAGCTTTTTCGAAATCTAGAAAGAGAGCGTCAACAGGAATATTAGATCAAGACATGAGCTGATATCGTTAATAAAAAGCGCGAGTTGGGTGTCACATGAGAGGCCTTTCTGAAAACCGTGCTGACTGGGGTGGAAAAAATTTACAGACGAAAGAAATTTGACGGTTTGAGAGTAGATAATATGTTCCATAAGTTTACAGCATATGCATATTAGTGATATTGGACGGTAGCTGGAGGGTGAGGATGACGGACCTTTCTTGGGAATTGGAATGATCTTGCCGACCTTCCAGTCTCGTGGCACCACTCCAGATGACAGTGATTGCTGAAAGATATGCGACAATATAACAGCAGAAAAATGTTTAGTGTTTATCAGAACTTTAGAATTTATGCAGTCAATACCAGCTGATGACGTCACTTTTAATGACTCGATCACTTTAATGATGCCGTGAGGTTCGAAGATGACGTTAGGCATAACAGGGAAATCATGGGTGGAAGCACAAGGAAGTATATCATCGGGTTCATCAGTAAAGACAGAACAAAATGTAGAATTTAGTGTTTCTGCGACATAGGACTCCGGTATTGTAACATTTTGTGGATCGCATAACGAGATAGGTTTCGTATGAGTGGGGTTAATGGCCTTCAAGAACTGTTTGGGGTTAGTGCGTATCATGTCTGGGAGGGTAGACGAGAAGAACGTTCGTTTAGCATTTGTTCGTTATAGCGATGAAGTGCCTAAACCTTGCTACTACCGTATTTCTCCACACACCCATGGCGTGGTGGAGGGTTGGCATGTTTTCGCTATTCTTTCATTGGTGCTTGCAGCGTTCTTTTCCGCGCATTCTTACTTGAGTCCGTTTGTTGGAGAAGGTGGATAACATGTTTTTTTTTTTTTTCATTTCGACTGTTCAGTTTTGTAAAGTTTTATTTTTTTTGTTCTTTTAGCATTGTACGTTTACCGAAATTTCATTGGAAAATTATCTGTAGTTACGTTATTACAAGGAAAGCTTGTGCTGCTTACGGCAATTATTAATTTTTGTCGAAACGCAGGTAGTTACATGATTCGCTCATCTGTATTTTTATTCGTATTTCCTACGTTTGCTTCTGGGCGTTTGTAATCTATTCGTTTTTCGGAAGAGATGTTGATTTCGTTAGTTATTTCATGTGACATCTTTATTTCCTCTTATGCATTTTTTTCGTTATGAGTTAGTAGCGAAATCAAAGCCAAGACCGGGAATGACATCAACATATGATGAAATTATCTGGCGGCCGTTGAGCAACAATTTTTTGCTGCATGCAGTACTTTGTGACGCCCTGTCGAAAGTACTGGGTGCACTTCTTCAATACGTTCCGAAAGTATTTCACATTGAAAAAAAAAGAAGTTGGAAAAAACTGGCCCAGCTCGCACTAGTGGTGCAAGGATGGCGAAGCAGTCCAGCTGGCGGCCCCTCTCCCGTCGTAGCAGAATCGGCTGTTGCACCTCACATGGATTTCCGCGCACTTTCTGCTGAAAGTTCTCCATGACTGGCAGGCCCGGATAGTTTTTTTCTGTGGGCTTTCACATCTCTCTCAAACTGGACCTCGTTATCACGCGTTAGAACCCGTGCAGCCGGCTTCGCGAACTCGGCGTCTCAGCTCCCCACTTCAGGCGCGAACGCAAGTGAACTGGCAAGTGGAAGGGCATGCGAGAGATCACGGCACGGTTGCTGGGAAGAGTGTTTTCGAAGATCGAGCTGGCCGAAGCCGGAAGCTCCTCACGAAGCGCACGCTCACGTGCGCACGGTATTTTTTCTTTGTGTTTTTTAGCGAGCTCGTCACGTGTCTTCAAGTCCACGCGCACGCCTGGACGACGCCGAGCGCTCTTCACGAGGCGCATGTCCATGAGCGCTCGGCCTATGTTTTCTGGTAACGCTCGACGGCAGAATTGGGAGCCTAAGCAACTCTGCTGTTAAAATGTATGCATGGTCCCCCTCCGAAAAGAAAAAAAAAATGTTCGCAGCCTGGCATGAAGCCGCTGCAAATCGTTCCTGCAGGTAGTTAATATGCCTAGATGGAAGGGAATTTCCCTTTGAGAAGTCGCGTTTACATGGCTTCGACAGAAGCGCAGAGAACGTAGTTTCTATCGCGTAACGCTTACGTAACGGGCCGGATTCATAATGATTCCTGAGGGAATTCTGAAGCCCAAAGGCTTAGACGCGATCCCTTGCCGCTGCAGTAGTTCCCTGCGATGCTCTTCAATTCTCGCAAAAAACAACAACCGGAGGCGGTATATAGTGGCACAAAAGTGAATTGTATATACGCGGTGTCGTATTTCTGTGTTTTTACCTCCGTGCGTATATAGACTGATACCAAAGGTTTAGAAAACAAGGAAATACATTTCTTTCGCCTTCATAGACGCAGTAACGTTATCTGGGGTAGCAGGAAATGTATCTAGCTTTACACTCATACCATGAAAACCACCCTCCTCGCCCTCTTTGCAAGTCGCTGACTTCGTTTTCTCCAGAAAAAAAGAGGGCATGAAAAAATGAAGAAAAGAAACGACATCTGGGCCAAGTCGTGCCAGTATTCGTTCCGTACTGATAGCTGACATGCTTGGCGAAGATCGTCGGTCATATCAGAGAGCGCTCGTTGCCCCGCACGACCGAAGCATAGCGTCATCGGAGCTATATTTTCTTTCGTGCGGCGGAATAAAGCGTGCTTCGGTGTCCTGGTTGTTTTTACCCTGCTAGATTGCTGCTACCTGACGCAGCGTTTTGGGGGCGGTATGTGATGCCATCTATGAAGCGAAAAAGTGCGAATCTGAGTTGGCGCCGACCTGCTGAACCCTATTTCCCGCGTTCCACTGCACCAAACAGGGTGTCTCGATGCGAACGCTGCCGTACGGCGAAGATGCGCGTTAATCGAGGCGCCCTACTTCAACGTTTATAGAACCGCGTTTCCCTACTCCACGTGCGTTGCAAGCAGAACGTGGAACCTATCTAGTGGAACCTTGCGTAACTGTTGCCGGTTGATTTCTTAAAATGGCACCAGAAGCTATAGTGGCGCGGGCGACAGCAGGCGACGGCGGAGTGAATTCTTTTTCTGCAGTTCATGAAGTATTTCATTTCCGAAAAGTAAAGCATGTTTGATTTTTTTATAAAGGAACACTGCAAATATCACTTCTGTATTGATTTGTTGTCTCATATTTGCGTAATGTCTTGTTCTTCTTCAACAATGTTGACAAGTATGAACATTACACCGGACATAGACGGGTAGATTTAGCTGTGACTATATAAGACTATTGCGCAGGCATTGTTTCGCTTTGGCCGGGTGGCTGAATCGAGTCACAGACAGACAGACGGACAGAAAGACATACAGACAGACCAAAATTTCTGGGTTTACGTAGCCCAAGAAAGACTATCGTCTTTAAAAACGCGAACGCAAAAAAGCCAGCGCCGCGCTCTAACTGCCGCGAACCAAGGTCACCGCGAACCATGCGCAAGCCCTCTGTGCAGCGCTTGCACGACCACAACTTAATCACGCAAATGAAAGAACGGAATTTCTGTAACAGAGCAATTTGAAACGTCCACGTTCGATCCTTTCGCGTTCACGAACTATCCTGAGCCTGCCGCACACGTAAACAAACACCGCGCTGTCCGTATGCGCCAGCGGCATCCATCCCGCAAATATCCCCTTCTACACAAAAATATACAACAAAACAGCCTCACTTAGGGCGTGTTGGTAATACGGGGCTCTAGAAATACTATGTAACAGAGCAGTTTGAAACGTCCACGTTCGATCCTTTCGCGTTCACGAACTATTCTGAGCATGCCGCACACGTAAACAAACAACCCGCTATCCAAATGCGCCCGTGGCATCCACCCCGCAAATATCCCCTTCTAGACAAAAATATACAACAAAATAGCCTCACTTAATGCGTATTGGTAAAACGGGGCTCTAGAAATACTAATAATGCTACCAAAGAGCGATTGCGGCGCGAAAACAAGAGCAAACTGCAGCGAGCGGGCCGAAGCGTGCGAGGGCGTCTGCTCTGAGGAAGCCAACAAAAATGGCGGCCCCGCCGTGGAGTTAAAGGGGTTAAAGGGACCGCGGCGCCGCGGGTGAGGGGAGAGAAAAAGAGAAAAGAGCAAACGGAATGGGGGCTTCGCGACAATATGAAAACAGCTTTAAAGAAGGGAAGATGGAAGTAGATAAATTCGCGTAAACGCGGCCAGAGTGGTCGAAACAATGCCTACGGACTCCGAACTACAATTTGCGCTAGTAATCCCGCAATGTTTACAAATCACTTCAGTGTCCCTTTAAATCGCACGTGCGGCCGGGTGACGCGGATTGTTATTCAAAAACATCCCCCTCGCGAGGGGCACGATCAAATGCAGAGCATTTCTGCGGGGGGCGCGCCTGCAAGTCGTATGGATTACGTATTGGTTGTTGTTGTAATTGTTGTCTTCCAGCGTAGACATTGTCGATGAAGTCGATGCTGAAACGTGCCGTGAACCCCCTGCCGCGGCTATGACGCAACGTGGAGCGGCTATGACGCAACGTGGCGCGGCTATGACGCAACACAATCCAACACAATCCACTTTAATCCAATAAAATCCAAATCCAAGCCAATCCAATCGAATCCAATCCCATGCCTATCGCGAGAGAGTGTTATAGCGCCGAAATCGCGCCACCACACGAACGCGTGATGTTGACGTCACGATCACGCCACAGATCTTAGCGACCGGAGCACGCGCGAACGACATATGTGGTTTAAGCGCGAACCGACCGCGGCGAGAGAGCGCGATGCGAGCGCCCCCACCTGTTCTTGCGCGCGAACCGACTGTTGATCAGCGCGAACCCAACGCGGCGAGAGAGGGTGTTGCGCACGTCCCCACCTGTTGTGCGCCCGAACCGAACGCGGCAAGAGAGGGCGTTGCGAGCGGAGAGAAGGCGAGGAGGACGCGGGGGAGAGGGCGCACCTGTGGCCGACAGTTGAATTAGTCAAGGATATAAGGCGTGTTCGTAACCTTCCACGCTGTGTCGGCTTTGTGGTGCAGTGGATAGAGTACCGGTTGCACCTTGCGTTCCGCTCGCAGAGTCGTTGGTTCGAAACCTGGCGCCGGTAAGTATTATTTTTTTATATAGTGTAGGGGAGCGATGCGGACTACGGACGCCAACGCGGGTGACATCGTGAGTTACTGAAATGCTCAGCATTTAAAAGCACGTGTCGAATAGGCGACCGCCCCGGCCACAGCCCCGGCGTACTCCCCCTCCGGGTAAGGTAGCGCCATCTTTAGATCTCGCCGCCTTTCGCCCTCGCCCGCGCTCCTTTCCTCCGTCGTTTTTTGCCATTTTCTTTTTCGCCGGCGAACGCCGCGCGCCATTGGCCAACGGCCAGTGACGTAGACCTCGTCCCCGCGTTGTTTGTTTTGAGCCTGAAGCGTCCGCCGCCGTCCGCATAGCAACAGCTGCGGGTGCGCGCGCCCCTCGTCTTCCTTGGCAACGGGGGGAGATGGGCGCGCGCTGCCTGGCCGCTGACATGGCACATACCCACGTGGGGGATTGGCCAGGAATCTCCTCGTCTTCCTTGGCAACGGGGGGAGATGGGCGCGCGCTGCCTGGCCGCTGACATGGCACATACCCACGTGGGGGATTGGCCAAGAATCGGGCGTGAGAAGGGCTAATGCACCCGCTTAAAGGAGTACTGACACGAAATTTCAAAGCTGAGATCCGCTATAGCAATCAAGTACAACGACAACACAAATAGGTGTCTGTGAATAAATGCATCTTTCTTTCTTTGTAGTTGTGTGTGTGTGTGTGATCTCTCTTTCGCGAACATTACCGAACCGCGCAAATTCAACTCGTGCATTCGCACTTTCACATTCTTCCCCTCGGGGAAATGCGGGGAATTTTTTTTTCTTCTCTTCGCCGCCACTGTCCATTTAAATTAGCCATTTTAGGCTCAGCTGCCTCCTCCATGCTCGGAGCAGGCCTTATCGAAGCCGCCAGCGTATAACAACCGAAGAGTCAGCTGCTCGTTTCAAACAAGTGTTGCGTCGGCGTCACTTTATGTAGCTTCGCGATGCCTAGTTGTTGTGCCTTCGGCTGCTCGAATAAGGTCAGTGCAGTCACGGCCAGCTCGGCTGTATCAAGCTGTAATTTATCAAAGCCCACACATGAATCAATGTTAGCTGTACAGCATAAAAAGGATTAACAATTGCGCTTTTTAGCGCGCTTCCGGCCTTGGAATACGGGAGTTATTATAGAACTGGGCACTACAGCTAATTGTAAGCTGAGCGCATTCTTTAACTGCGCGTTTTTGTGCCAGCCTTTTCCAGATATGCCCGACAGGGCCTTACTCGAAGTAATTGTGAACGCCAATCGCACGAACATTGCTATGCCATGGACGCACTGCCAAAAGTACACCCGTCATGGGCGAGGCCAACGAGGAGACGCGAGAACTTTGACCCTGACAGCAGCCTATAACGACGTGAAGGTGACATATATTTTGCAACAGCGTCAAAGCACCGGAAAGTGCATGGAATAAAGGTGGAATTAATTTCAGTAGCTAAGGCTGGACGCATACTGAGCGCTGCCTAATGATCTACAACTAACGCAAAAAAGCCAGCGCAGCGCTCGAACTGCCGGAACCAAGGTCACCGCGAACCACGCGCAAGCCCTCTGTGCAGCGCTTGCACTACCACAACTTAATCACGCAAATGCAAGAACGGAATTACTGTAACAGAGCAATTTGAAACGTCCACGTGCGATTCTTTCGCGTTCGCGAACTATCCTGAGCATGCATGCAGCACACGTAAACAAACACCCCGCTGTCCGTATGCGCCAGTGGCATCCATCCCGAAAATATCCCCTTCTAGACAAAAATATACGACAAAACAGCCTAACTTAATGGGTGTGGGTAAAACGGGGCTCTAGAAATAATATTAATGCTACCAAAGAGCGATTGCGGCGCGAAAACAATAGCAAACTGCACGAAAAACTGCAGCGAGCGGCCCGAAGCGTTGCGAGGGCGTCTGCTCTGAGGAAGCCTACAAATATGGCGGCATAGCCGCGGAGTTAAAGGTGTTGTGCCACCAAATTTTAAGTCTGTAAAAAGCCTGCTGTAGGCTTTCTGTGTATTCAAGGACCCTCAACACGAAGCGCTGGGTACAGCAAGAGCGTAATATATATTTTAATTCGCTTCTAAAAGTACCTAAATGCTCTTCTGGAGATCGGGACACATCGCTAGCGCCACTAACCATGACGTCAGTGAATTGCCAGCATAACAAAGTTTGTGACGTCATACCACGTTAGCGACTTGAGCGACGTTAACGTGAACTCCAGTTACCACAGGTCGTATCAGACACACCAGGCCGACACGACGGCGACGCCGGCGGGTCGCCAAGCCATCGGCCAACTGCGAATTGCCAGACCGCGTTGTCACACTACGCCGACGGCGACACAAACACGTCGGCCGATGGAAAGTCGTCGTAGGGCCGTAGTGTGACTGACTCGCCGACCGAAGACGCAAACTAAACCGGTCGCCCGACGCGTCGTCAGGAATCGACCGAGAAGCGAAAACTGCGCCCCGACAACATTCGTGCCGCAATGAATGCGCCTCTGTTTTGTTAGTTTCTGGAGCGTAATAAACTTAGTAAGGTCCATGAAGCCCATACAACTCAACACTAGCGCTAATGCGATCCGTATTTTGACGTTCGACGCTTCGGCCGTGCTCTTCGGTGACACCGCTACCACGGAGCTGCTAACTGCATATGCGTGAGCGATCGGCTCGCCTGTAGAAAATATAAGGTCAGTTTCGTGCAGAATAAGAGTTACGTAGGGTAATTTGGGTTATAAGAGATCAATATCGTCCAAGGTTTTTGACGTAAAACGTAAAACCAAAGTACGGCAAGCACTATCCCTATGTATACAGTGCAAAATCGCAGTCGCAGCCGGGCACACTTATTTTTGCGAGCGCTTTCGCGAAGGAGCAGAGTTGATGGCGATAATCTATTGCGGGGGCTTCGCGGAACCTTGCTGCGCAAGCGCTATTTAAGAAATTCCAGTTTACCAGCCAGGAATTCTATGAACTAGCTAGTAAACACCGACGTACGACTCGAAGGATGGGCCTCCATCTAGTACACCGGCTATTTCGCGCGTTATATCATTTGTGCAGTGGCGCAGTGGTCTCGCGCGTCGCGCCCGTTCGGTCAACGTTGTGGGTTCAATTCGCGGCGGGTACAGCTTTTTTTTAACGGTTTTTTAAGGGGCATGGTTTGCATATCCAATTGCATTTCTATTGCAGACAGAGTCCGTGTCGCAGCTGTCGCGGCTTGACATGACGAGTTGGCGTGTTTACTTCCGTGGTGAAGCACGTGTGCGCGTGAGCAGACGCCGCAGTAAAGTCGCAGCGTACCGCAGCGCCGCATGGTAGACATGTGGCAGAGTGTCCTAGCAACACTGTGACGTCACTGCTTGAATCGGCGCCTTGAAATAGAAACCGAATCCTGTTCACATTGATCGTGCGATAATAAATTTTTGACTCAGAATATGTGCATGTGAGAGCATGTATCATGCTTTCTAAAGAAATATAAAACGTTTGCAACAGAGAATGCACATGCAACAAATTTGGTGGCACAACACCTTTAAGGAGACCGCGGCGCTAGAGTGTACTAGAAGTTTTAGAGTGGCCCGAGCGGCAGCCTCTCCCATTGCTCCGGCGGGTCGACTTTAGCGCAGAAAATAAAACCGGTATAGCGGCGGCGCTGCTGTCGATGACAACTTAACAGCCGACGCTCCCCGGCACCTGCGCGCGGCAAGATTTGCTTTCCTCGCTGCGGTGTTTTGCGCTTGCTCAGCTGATTTAGTTGGGATTATGAGGTTTAACGCGCCGGTGCTACACAGGCGATGAGGCAAGAGGTAGTGGAGGGCTCCGGATTAATTTTGACCATTTGGGGATATTTAGCATGCGCCGAAATCTCGAAGACACGAGCGTTTTTTGCTTTTATCCTCCATCACAAGAGCGGCTGCCGCGGCCGGGAATCAAACCCGCACCTTTGGTCGGCTAAATTTACTTTGGTGATTTAGAATGTAGACGCAGACCGTTATGACTCCGCTTGATCAAACTTTAAACTAGTACGACCCAACATTTATCTAACCCCCCTCCCCCGTTATAAATGCTCAGCAGTGATTAATTACAGGGTGCGTTTCATATGACGAGGTAACAACGCCGAGTGTGAAAAAACAAAAACCATGGTTAAAGTGAACGCTAACAAATTTAGTGGCTGCAATGATTCCCCCCCCCCCCCCCCCCAAATACTTTATCATGTTTTGATGTGTATTCTGGAAACGTTGTTGATCTACAGTAATATCTCGTTAACTCAAAGTCGTAAAATTAGCTGAAAATTTTGAGATAAGCGCGGGGTTTCGAGTTAAGTCGAATTCAGGAAATAGCAGCTAGTGCTTCTAACAAAAGCGCTATTGCACAGGGGAGATTTCGTTATAAAGGCAAAATAATTCGCAGGAAAAAGAAACTTTCATTATTGCAGAAGAAAGAACTGTGTTGTACTCAGCTGTGTCGCGTTCGCATCTGCATACCAGGAAAGCCTACTCTAGCTTCTCAATGCATCGCATGAATTGGTGGTCGCCACCGCTACACTCTACCTTGCTACGAAGCAGACGCAGCATCTATGGTGTATCGGCCGTTGTTGTATGTTGTATCTGCCGTCGTAGTCATTTCTGGGGGCTCCTCCTCCGCATGATCAGCTGCGTCGTCCACACTGCAGCTATCTCAATGATTTACGCGCCAGACAGCATTCCGCGGTAAAGGGGACACGTAGTCCGCGTAATTAAACTTGCACTTCACGGCCGCGTTCGGTGCGTAGTGGGAGTAAGCATTCGAACGGGGACCTTATCAGCTGCCTGTAGCGGACTTTGCCTTGTGTCCTCTCTGCCGGTATTTCAAGATATCCGTGGTCCTCCGAAAAAAAAAAAAAAAAAAAAAAAACGTTTCGAGATAAAGCGGGCAAATGCGTATGGCCTATGGGAGGTAAACACACGGTGAGAAAAAGTTTCGAGAACATATTCTGAGATAGCATGAGTTCGAGTTAACGAGGAATTAATTTGACCAACAGACACCAGGAATGTTTTCCCTTCCCCTTCTTGACTCTGCGCGTGAAGCAAAAGCGGCGGGGCGAACATTCTAAAGGCTATAAAGTTTGCTGTTTTTTTACGTTCCTATTTGGAACGAAAATATTAAGAGCCTTCTTCTGAGATACCCCTAACGTTGGTGCTTGTACTGTCGTTAGTGGGCTTTCTTATTTTATTAACCTACTAGGTCGCAGGCACTGGGCCAGTAAGTGTGTACTGAAAACGAAGTGCCAAGTCTGCAGGACCAACTACTGCTTCCTGCATGCCAGGGGAAGATACCGCTGTGTTTACTACCTCTTGTAATTTTGGGGGACTTCTGAATCCTTCCGTGCACTTTTTTAAGTTTATTAGCTATCTCTAGGACGTTTTTACCGGTTGCTTCAGCGACAAGGAGCTCCACCATGATAGCGTTATGGATGTGCTGCAGCCCTTATTCACAACGAACACCTTAACGGCGTTGGTTAGGACCAGCACAGTGAGACCTTGACAGCAAATTTGGTTGGTTCTGTATACATTGTGACACGGATTCATTTCTATAAAAAGGTTTAAACAAGTTTCGTGATTACATGCGAAGGCGGGACCAAAACCTTAAACTTAATGATCGCAGGCGAGTTATGAAAATGCGTTGGCCAAAAATGTCAATTTAAATCTCCCTGTTAGCGTCGTTCCTAAACCGTTACCTGTGTAGACTTTGTGCATGATTCCCCGCGTAACATTTTATATGCTGTGCTATTGAAAATGAAAACACAACGTGTATTTTGTTCTGATTCCGTTTATTGGAACCTTTATGTTAGCTTTCTTGACTTTGTGTATAATTTCCCGTGTTATATTTCATTTTTGTCGCGGCCAATATATTTTCTTATCTATGCTTTGCTTTAGTTTTATGTGCGTCTAATTATACTCTCAGCATACTTGTGAATTAAATTTGTGTAATTTGATTGAACTCCTTTCTTGACCGAATCAGGTGAAAGGTGGTGCGATTAATAGAATGTTGTGGGCATAGTTCTGTGAAAGACGGTGATTGGGACAACTGAGCTAACAGCTGGGCTATCCCCTTTTTATTTAAAAAGATATCTTCCTTGTGCGTGTAATTTTCTGTTCGGACAGGCGACAGCATTAACACCAAGGTGACCCCTAATTATCGCAAGCGGGCCACTGCTTAAATAACAACTCACGCAATAAAAAAACAAACACAACCTACGATATTAACCATGATATTAACCCACATAACTGCAGTTGGAGCGTAAAGTGCGAGACAATAAATAAGAAATTCTTCTGAAAAGCCATCATCCCAGTCCTGATATTTTTTTCATGTCATTTGTGTCGACCGATTATGTCCATCAAGCAGCACAAAAAGGACACACTCATCAAGCAATCATGAACTGGTTCATATCAGGCAATTTCACGCAAAATAAATTTTTATGGGAAGTTGGAATAGCCAAAATGTCGATGCAAATACTTTATTTACAATCCGCTCAGAATGTTGCACTCAATTAAGAAAAATCCATAATTTTTCCTTGTTGTCGAGCGGGAAAGGCAAAACTTGCGCAAAATGAGCTGCAGCGTTTATTTTTCATTTCGTTACCAACAGTCCACTGTACCTACAGTATATTGAAGCAATTGGACGTCCCGGAGAACAAATTTCGAACGCTCCGCGCGTAAACAAGCCGCGTTTCCTGGCCCGACTGGGCGCGCGGCCGTACGCGCGGCCAGCCGCCGCTTTCAGTTGTTGTTGACTACAGCGCCGCCGCTATTTTCTGCGCGAAACAAGCACCTCTCCGGGCGGCCGGTCGGGCCACTCTAAAACCTCTAGTACACTCTAGCGGCGCCGCGGGTGAGGGGAGAGAAAAAAGAGGAGGGCAGCGGAGAAGGAGGGAGCAGTTTCAGAGCAGTAATTTTAGGGACCTTACCTCCGGGACCTTACCTTACCTACGGGACCTTAGGGACCTTACCTATAGCTCCCTGCGGGAGCTATATATAGGAACTCTACTTCCGGGGAGAGTGCAGCGCCACCCGGCGATCGTTCCGGAGCCTATTTACTGCGAGCTCGACATGTAGGTGGCGGTAGCGTCGCGCTGCTAGTGTGGATGCTCCGCTGAGCGGCCCGTAAGAATGCACACAGTGGGTGCGCTTCGTGCCTTTTTCCCGCCGTATGTGCGCACGAAAGGTGCAAACAAGAGTGGTATGCTGTAGTTCGGTTCCTCAACGTTCAATGTATAGCATGGAAGCGGCAGTCAGTTTTCATTACTACGCAAAAAAAAGCGACGACTCATCGGGAATCTCAGAATGGCCGTAATTGTGACAATGAACTTGTACGCTGTGGCTCGTAGCAAGCTCGATCTTTCCAGACTACGGCTTTGAGCCTTCAATAAAAGCATAAATAGAAACAAATCAGGAAGCATTGATCTCTGAAATTCAGTTTACAACGGCAATCTCAATCGCTTTCACTGGTAGCATGACGCATTCTTGCATTTGTGGGATGAAATTTTTTTCGGGGGGGGGTTATGAATTTTGTGAAGGGGGTAGTTTTGCTGAAAGCAACAGTAAGTATTGTTTACGCGCTGCCTGGAAAAGATTTCGGGAGGGGTTTGAACCCCCAAACCCCCCCTCTGGGTACGGCCTGCCTGAAATGGTAACACTAACTGCCCCGAAATTCTTTCTAAGAGCTTACGATATTTTTTGTGTGTTCAAAAGGCAACATAAAATTACTGAATTTTGATCAGCGCAGAAATATAAATGTAACCGCTCTAACGGGTCTTTTAAATGAAATTTTAACGACTCTGAAGGAAGGTTTGATTAATAACGGTTTCGGATCACTTATTTACGGCTTTCGTCGCAAGCGAACTTGCGAATTGAATTGTCAACGCGCGCAGTACAATCATCTCATGTTTAGCTACGTTTTCGCAAAGTGACAAGCAGGTTTACCAGTGTGCAAACCAAGCTTCTGGGACCTCACAGTGAGAACAAAGTTTCTGTTACGGCGGCTCTGTTGACCATTTGCGTTCCTTTTAAAATCTAACAGGTGCCTGCAACAGCGAGATGTGTTTGCATTCTTGCCTATAAGGTCGCTTATGAACCCTAAAGATGGCAATAAATGAAGTTGTGCTGTTGCAGATGTAGTAAAATATTTCCTTTTTATTTCTCGTTGCGAATCAGCGCAACTGGTTCCCGGTAACTACTTTGTTTTGTAAACTGAATATCGCCTTTGTCTTGGCATTTAATTCTTGAGGATTGGTTAAAAAATGAAATTCTATGCATTTAGTTTTTTTTTCGGGAAGAGGGGGGGGGGGGGGGGGGTCCTGCCAACGTTGCAAGAGCAGCGAGAAGAGAACGCATGTAACGCGAAAAGCCAAACTATGGTTATCAGTATTACTTACAATCGAAACTACACTAGGCGTCGTGTTCTGTAGCGGTGAAAAAGCAGTACGTGTTTTTAAAACTGATTAACCCCCCTTTGGTCCGGGATTGTCCAGGAATTGTGGCTCGCCTTTTTCAAAATTGTATTGAAAGCAAGCATTGTGGAAAAAAAAAAAACAGCGAGTCATGGCACACACCCCTCACACATGTGGGCAACAACGTGCATTATATTACGCGTTTTCTCATCTTTCTTTAAACTTAGGTCCACCTTAAGAGGTTAAGACGTGACCATATTAGGCATTTGGTTATGCTGAGTGAGACACGTTTCTGGATGAGGGGATTCATGTCGGATTTGAAAATTATATATATGAACATGACACACGAAATGCCACATGACAGACGCAAACTCACAACTGCTTAATTTTACCGAAGAATCCCACTAAATACTCTTGCGCATCCATAGAAACGTATTTTAAATAATACGTAAAATTAGCTACTCGATACAGTTGAATAAATGTTTATTCCTCCTCCTCAGTATAAACAACGACTGTCTAAAAATGGACACGATGACACAGGCGCTTGCGGGTGTAAAATACGTGTCCCGTAATGTATGGGCGATAGCGCACGGGTCGTGTGCAGTGTAAATGTTTTTGTTTGTTTCTTCTTTCTATAAGGACACAGCGCAATTTTACAAGGGTGTGGAATTTGCCCACGTATGCACAGGTCTTGTCGCTTCTTACCCGTTTCGCGTACTAAACTTTTATCCTTTAAATAATCACCACGCCACCTTCAAAAAGCACCCTTCGACGTTCCCGAAACGGCAGACGACTGCACTCAACAATACGAAAAGTGCAACGTGTGGAAGCAATGTTTATAACACGTTGCACACTCAAGCGGTGACCACGGCGAAGATGTTTCTTTGAATTAAACCAGCGCAGTAACCCGCAACAGCCGCTGATTATTGCGTTTCTAGAGGAGATGCGCAAGCAGAGGTAACTATGTCATTGCTTACTGCCAAACGAGCCCACATATTGGTTGTTTTGTCGTGTGCAGCCAAGGAGGTTGTATAACCTCCTTGTGTGCAGCACGCGTCTTGCGACGCACGCAACGTGAAAAAGCAGACGACGCGAGAGCGCCATCCACACTAGGAGCGGTTCGTCCCGCCGCCGCCAGGGGCCGACTGTGTTCGTGCTCGGGGCGAATAAGGTCACTTGAAATCATTCAAGTTAGCATTTCGAATGCGTGTACCTGTGAGCAAGCTCCGCGCAACATGCCTGTGAGTAATACCCCTGTCACACGCGCCAACCTAATGTCATTTTAGACGAATGAGATTCGTTTCAAATGACATTCGTTTTCTGCATAGGTGCTACACGAACAAACCAAATGTCATTCACGTGTGATGTCAATGGCAATCGGTAGTATACTTGGCGCACTCGAAATTGCATGGAATGATGATGTAATCCAGATAAGCGTTTATACTTTGAGAAAAAGTATCTAAAATGCTTTAGCATGCGTTATGCGCACTCTTTTTAGGCCGTAATTTGTTGCAATAAGTCATACGAAGCCAAGACAAATAACAAGCAGATCCGCCATGATCCATACCGCAATTTGTCCACAAACATGGCGGCGCGCGGAGACGACGCCGCGATGAGCGACGTCTAGTGCCTAGAAATTCTAGGCACTATAGCGACGTGAAAAAGGCTGTCGCCGAGCGAACGTCTCGCTCTCGGACCATTGCGGGCGTTCGTTTGGGTTTCCCGCGGTATTGCGGGCGCGAGCATTTTCCGTCCCCATGCCGACGGCAGCCATGTTGAAATGGTTGAAAGTTGGAAAAGCCGGGAACCCATGCGGTCACACTGAAAGCGGAAGTAATTCATTCAAAGTGCTCAATAAAGCAAGCGAAAGCTTTTAAAACAGGCAAGATCAAATAAAAAGTGGCAAACAATAAGTTTCTTATTTTTTTAAAGATATTTTTTTCTGGTCTTCTGCTGTTGAGAGTACGCAGTTGGTCCGAATTCACAGTCGAATGAGTTCTCTGGACTCATTCGGTACCGAATGTCATTCGCAGCGAATGTCATTAGACTGAGCCCGTGTGACAGCAGACGAATGTCATTTGAAACGAATCTCATTCGTCTAAAATGACATGAGGTTGGCGCGTGTGACAGGGGTATAACCCGCATCATAGTAAAGGCGCTGGTATGACGGTACGCAAAGTAGATAGCAAGTTAGGACGCCACAGACTCTGCAACAAGACGGAAAAATCAGACACCAACGTAATAGCTGCTTCATCTTGCGTCGCGCAGAACAAACCGTTAAAACATGCTAACATGCAAATACTCTAATAAGTATTGGGATCCCGCTACTTACTATGCAAGTAGGGGCAGTGTGACACTGCCCCTGTTTAAATTACGTCACGCCTTCTCAGCCAATCACAGAGGGGGTGTGTATTATAAGCAGTAGTGTTGTTGAATAGCAAAGAGAGGCTTACGTTGTCATGTCCGCTGCATTTAGTCTGGTTTTTCATTGCCGGCCAAGAATTATGCGCTTTTAGTAACGAGAAATAAGGCAAACTTTAGAACTCATGGAAGTAAACGACATGAAGCGTCAAAATGACGACAGCACACACAACCGCTTTGTCAACCAGAAGCACGTGACCAAAATTGAAAGCCAATCAGAAAAGACTTTCGGAAAATTGGCTGAATTGCCGGCAATTTGTGCAGTCGAGAATAGGGCCCAGGGCAGAGTGGCCCAGGGCCTTTTATCTAGTGACACTAGTGCCAACCACTTCGAAGGCAACACCACCACCATCATCGTCATCAAGTGGAACAAATTCGACAGCAATAGTCACGCCACCAAACTCGCCAATCAGAGCGTTAGGAGTAGCTCGCCGCGATTGGCTGCGGACGCGCGTGTCGAGTGTGAGAAGCATACCCCACCTTGTCCCGTCAGTCATTCTGGCCGTTGCTCTCGCACCGTAACCTTTGCCTGGCGCGGGCTCGTCACTGCCAGCCTTTGTGGTCCTCCTTTGGTGTGAAGCTCCCGGCCGGTTCCAGCATGCGCGAAATCGTTCATATCCAGGCCGGCCAGTGCGGCAACCAAATAGGAGCCAAGGTAAGACAGCTTTATTTCGTGCCGCATTTTGGGAAGTCTGCGCAAGGTGGGGCTGCTAGGCCTAACCGAACGTGAAATCAGCCGCCGTGGCCACGTCATTTTCGCAGCCATCAGCTGTAATTTCTCGCGCCTTAGTTCAATGCGTGTTCTTCTTTTTGCCCGATCGCTGTAATCAGGCGCGCATTTACGCTGATTTTCCTGCCACACGTTCCGAGTAGGGGACGATGTAGTTAGCCACGCCCGTTAACGATGCCGGAGCGATGACCCCAATGGGATAGTTGCCATGAAAGCCATATCGCGGCTGGGACAGGGGCGAAGTTTTGCTACGGGCTTTGCCCGTGTTTGGTAACGCGCAGCATTTTTATTCAAATTGCTGCCCTCCCGGTTATTTTATTTGCGCTTGCTTTTCCACTGTAAATCCCAGTGGTTCGCACGCGCAAGACAACGTTTGTGAGCCGTTCGAATTGTCGCGACTCGGCCGTGTCTTCGTTGACCTCCTTTTCAGAGTGTCGAAACAGCTTGCCTTCCCTGTTGTTTCCTCAAGAATGCTTGTCTTATTTCCATTCTCAGTGCCGCTTCCCGCATTCCTTATCGCCTCGCGAGAGAGCTTCGGTTTGCGGTGTGCCATTCTCATTACCGCACAAAACTTAAAACGCGCTCAGCTGCTGGGCTTGGTTCGCTACTCGGCTTGGCTTGGTGCCTACAAGGACTCGCTATATATTCCGATTCTTTAAAGCGGATCAACGTTTTTCGGGATCGCGTTTCTTTTTTTTTTTTTTTTTTTTGTCTTCCGCTACTGCAGCTGGGCCGCGTTAATTACTAATTTTTTTTAAGTGTGTTGCACAGCTTCGCTATGGTGGCTACCTTCACGCTCGAGTGCAAGCATTGAGGCTGCCGTTGTGACTGTGTGGCAGTGCTGGTACGATTGTTCACGTCGAATTTAGTGACCCTTAATGTTAACTGCGAAGTGCGTCGACGGCTCCTCATTCTAGTGGGCCAATAATGGCCGTACCGTCTGCGGTCTTCCAACGGTGATTTTCCTTGGTGAGCTGAAATAATTTTTTAAGTTTTCGCAAGCTAAACCTGTTTCGTTTAGATAAACCGGTGAACTTCTAATTTTTGCAGCGCAGTTTTTATTCTTGGCTTGTCTGCGCCCAAGCCGTATTTTATTTCTCCTCTGTTTAACTGGACTTCTTTCTACCAAGCTCCGCGATTCGACATTTTGGTTTGGTCATTTTATATCCGAAATTGCGTACTTTTTCCATGCACAACGTGCCTGTTACCCGAACTTAAGGAAATTGCAATGTTTATTATTTCTTTTGCAAACTGGATCCAAGTAAATATTTTGGCGGAAAAATGCTTTTCTCAGCGTTGATACCCACCTCGGTGCTGTGCGCAGGCGGTATTATTCACTGCGTGCAGCTAGCGTGCTTCATTGACACCCTCGACGTTTGTAGCGTAATTATTTCGAACCACATAAGCAGGCGGGCTGCGAACCTTTTGCGCGTGTGTTATTTAACATCTGTTTTTGCACTACTGGAACCAGCATGCCGTGTTGGAAGAATATTGCGATCCCCCGTGAGTGCCCGCGTGTTCTAGATTTCGGCGCACGATAAAGAGGCCGAGGTGGTCAGAATTACTCCCGGGCCCTCCACTACCGTGCACCTCATTGCGCCTGTGCAGCGTCGGTGCGTTAAGCCTCATTATCAATCAAGCTCGGACGTGCGCTTACAGCTAACGTCTTTGTCAGACTTTCTATTTTATCACTGCTCTTGCTGCTTTTTGTAGCGTGAGCTACACTGGCCGAGGTTGAGTTTCGCGCGGCTCCTGGATAGCCGTGCTGGGCATGCACGAGGAGTAGTGACGTCACACGCCGCACAAAACATTGCTGGTTGCCCGGCGTCTCTCACACACCCCACACGCCCAGCGTCTTCGCCGACCTCCGTTCCGCACGTGGCGGCCCGGTCCACTTGAAGATCATGCGAGGGGTGGGTGGGTATGGAACCGATGGCTCGTGCGTCGCAGCAACATCGGCGTGCGCCTGTGGCACCAGCTTAGCTCTGGGGAGATTGGTGACGCTGCGCCGGAGCCGCTTGATAAAGATACGTGTGTCACATAATGCGTATACCGTGCGTGTGTAATCGAAGCAGCAGTAAGCATGATACTCAAGCTAATCCTAGACAACCAGGAAAGCTAAGAATAACCAGCTGAACCTTGGCTCACGCTGCGTATATCCTGGCATAGCCGAGCGAGCCACTGCTAATTTTTATTTCGGGTAGGTGCTTCGTGATTTTGACTGTTCAGGCATGTTTTCTACAGCTGTGCACCCTTCAAACCGTCGTTGCCTGTATTCCTACCACGTGTAAATCGCCCCCCACGTATCGTCGGGTGGCGCAAGGGAATGACAAGGATCTCAGCTGTACAGCATAGTGATCAGCACTGCTGGCAGTAGAGTTTAAGCGTATCGTTACCGCGTTTACGTTACCGTCTACCGTGCGTGCGGGAGGCGTCTGCACGTGCGCGTGAAGTTCTCGCGAACGGTAACTTACCGTCACATGCGTTACCGTTGATAGCGAGCTTCCTGAGCAGACGACTTGTACCCTCACGTCTTGATTTCGGCAAAGGCGGCGGCACAGCCAATCAAATTATTCTTCGTTGATGTTTACGCGTTTTAATGCGTAGCATTATTTGCTGAGTAGTTTCACAGCCAAGAACGTGTAATGCCCTGCATATCCACAAGAATGCAGATTTCGCCAGAGTTCTAAATGTAATTGTTAGAATAACGTAAATAGACAATTAGTCGAACGAAATTTTGAAAGACAAAAATAAATACAAGAGTTACGGGAAATATCAAAACGTATACCCCATGACATTTCCACAATAATGCAGATTTCCCGAAAGTTTCACCTGAAATCGTTATAACACCGTAATTTTTTTCTTGCTCAATAATGCGCAGGAGCTTGACAATTACGTTTCCCAGACGAGCAAGCGAAATGACCTTCCCTATACTCGTGCTAAGCCTCGCCTGCCTTAAAGGAGTACTGACACCAAATTTTTACGCCTAAAAATGATATAATTGGCTTCATTAGTTTGTACAGATGCCTCACAGAAATGTTTGCAGCGATCCGAGGCCGGAATCTCATTTAAAGTCGATTTTGATTGTCCCGGCCGCGAGCTTCCACAAATCGGCAGCACTAGCGAAATCGCTTTCGGCGTGACGAAACATCGGCCGGCGTGTCTGGCCGGTTCAGGGTGACGTCATATAGTCGTTTTCGGAACCGGAAACGATATCCTGCGCTGCTGTTGTCGGTGGTATTCGTTTGGGCAGGAGACGTACGGGTGTAGCTGTGTGAGCAATGCTTGTAAACTTTGCGCACTTTGCGTGTTCGACGTCTTTGCTCTTCAGTTCGTGGCCGGCGCATGGTGTTCCCTTGCACTGGTGGCGAAAACTGCGCGGTGCGCGATGTCGACGCGCCCCGCGGCGGTGCGCGTCGCTGAGTTCGCCCAATTTGTTCTATGGCAAGCTCGCGGAATGCGAAGTACTGCTCGTGGAAGCCTGTCCGAGCAAATCGACGACGACGCCAAGATGCATTATTTTCCACGCGACGACATGCAGCGCTAAACGTGGACTGAGTTCGTGCGTGGCGGCGGCCGCAAGAACTGTCGCCCAAGCCAGCGGGCTCGGCGTTGCTCGGGTCAGCTTGGGTGTTAGGAACTTCAGGCTTAGTATCGTCACAGAACAGGGAGGATGTATCGTGGCGAATATTTGATCGCCAGTATCTGTAAAACTACGAATTACCATCCCTTACACAACTTTTCATCCCCCTTTTTCGCATACTGAGCTTTATTTAGGCGATAACTGCCGTTTCAGCGATCGGTGACCAAGACATCTGTCGTGGCCTGTTTTGATCACGACCGGCTCTGACCGGCTATCCGGTCGTGGTTTTGATTCTAGCGCGCAGGTGGCGCCATCTTTCGGCCGCACCGCGGTGCCGGCAGTTCTGGGTCGGAGCGCCGAACCTCCGCTGCCGGTCAACGTAGGCTTACCATCGCGGCAAATATCTGAACGCCGCTTTTAAATTCAGCGTTGATAACAACCCCTAGCACAATTTTTCACCACACTGACATCTACTTTCTCGCGATCAGATTGATTATAAGAGTGGCGACAAGCTGTTGCTATCACGGTCTGCGCCGGTTCGAGCCGCCGTAATATTAAAAATCGTGAATGTGGTTGGAAAGCAAAGCTGTAAATGGCACCCATAACGATTACCCATGCGATGTCACTTTAATTCCCTCACATCGCTCTACAAATAGTAAAACCAAAGAGAAGTGAAATGCACTTAACCAAACCATTTATTACTTCAAAGAGACATTCTTGGTAAGGTTAAATCAATGCATGATGCATGAACGGCGTTTGGTTGAGTTGCATTGGTGTAGCACAACAGTGGAAACTTTTTTTATAAGATTAAAGTAAGCTCCAACCCGGTGTTACACGATCTGACTTCTCCGTCTCTGCGCCGCGGACGGAGGCGACGAGATTTGCGGCAGAGGAGGAGGATGAGAAGGAAGAAATACTTCTGTTCAGATTTCTGAATGGCCCAGAGTGCAGCCCTGGGGAGTGATTCCTTCTTCTATGGGGCCCATATGCAGTCCGCGCGGCATGTGTTTCGTCCACCCGCTGAAGCTGGGTAGGTAGAGAGGATAGGCACAGCAGCATCTCCTATTGCTCTTGTTGGGTAGTTGACGGAAGGAGGGGAGGGTGCTCAGGGCTAAAGTCGCACACCCCTATTACGGGGCGAAGTGTTCCTACTTCTGAGCAAAATTTACATTCCGCGTCATAGCGATTCGGATGCATTACGTGAAGACGCGTAGGCTGTGGGAAGGAGCCCGGATTGTATGAGCCGTAGGATAGTTTGTTGCTCTCCTGAAAGGTCAGGGTAAGGCGAAGGTACGGTCTGTCTCAGAAGGCGATGATGCTGGGTTATCTCCCTGAACGTGGCAAGTGGGTGACTGTCCTCGTGCAGCTCCATAGCACGGGAGGTAAAAATAAAGGCTTGTTGGGTGCACGTATTTGTTGCCCTCCATTGAAGCGTAAGGGGGTGTCCAGATGAGCTGAATGGAACCGTTTTGGGAGACGTTTTTGAGCACGCGCAGTGCAGGTCAGGACACCCAACCCGACTGGTAATGCGAGTAGGCTTGCTGGAAATCGGTGACTACCCTCCGAACCCCTGGTTGAGTGAGAGCCAAGATGATGGCTGCCTCTACTGCTGCCGTCATTTCTTGGGTCCTAAGCGACGTACACGCAAGGAGGTTGGTCCTGGAGGTAGCCACGACGATGGCGTATTGCTGCCCTCGATATTTGGAGGCGTCTGTGTAGATAACTGCATGGTCCCCACCGAGGTTCGTGTTCAGTGCTTGAGCCCGTGCTTTTCGGTGACCCTCGTCATGTGAGGGGTTCATATTTCGAAGCAAAGGGAGCATCTTTAGTTTTAGTCACCAAGAGTCTGGGAGTATGTCAAGCGGAGTGACATTCTAGGCTGCCCAGCCAGTCTGATGAAGCATGCGGTTGCCCACCGCAGTTCTGAGTCGGACCTTCTGGTTAGAAAGATGGCCTTCTATCAGCTCTTCCACCGTGTTGTGGAGCCCCGTGCTAAGCAGCCTCTGTGTGGACGCACTCACGAGAAGACCAATGGCCTGCTCGACCGCCTTTCTAATCATTATTATAAAGTATCTGTCTTCCTTGTCGAAAAGGAGACAGGGGGTTGACGTAAGTGACTCTCGAGAAGACAAAACCTTCAATTAATCGAAAGGTACCGGATTCCTTTAGGCCTCGCTTCTTGGTGGCAACTGGCCTGATCATGCGTATGATTTGATTGATGCTGTTTTTGAAGCGCTGCAAGGAGACGTCACTCTTGGTGTTAGCCTCGAGATATAGGCCCAGGATCTTGATGCTGGGGCTTGGAGTGATGGCCTGGCCTTCAAGGAGTATTTGAATGTATTCCTTGATTTGGCGTGAGGGCGGACAAGGAGCTGTCATTTTTTACGTGGCCACAGGCTTTAGCACATTGGCGTACTAGAAGTGAGACGCCATGCATTGGTGTGAGCTTCCTTTAATTTTTGTAACTCTTAGCACATGAGCAAGGTGCGCACAGGGCCGCTAGAAAAGCGTGAGGGGTCGCGTGACGCTTTCACGTGGCATTCAGCGAGAACGCAAAGGGTAAACCCTTAGATGTGCTTGGTGAGTACACCATTTGTCTTCCCGTGTTCGCGTGGGCTCGTAGCTGAATCGGTGAGACAACGGGCTCTCGCTTTGGTAGTCTATTAGTTCCAGGTTCGATTCCCGGCGGTGCCACTAAATTCTTTTATTTGTTCGCTGGAGTTTTCTGGTGACACCAACGGTCGCGAAAGAACCCTTGGGGGGTAGGGGTTAAAAGCTTTGCTTTAAAATCGGACGACGGCGAAGACATCGCCGGCCTAATCGCCTGGCCAAATAAAGTTGCTCTGTCTGTCGGGTGGCAGCGACTCATCCGAGTCTGTCTATTCAGACATGTCGACTGCTGGGGCGAGTGCGGACCATGTGCAATCGTAGCAGACGATGCGGCGAACGTCCCTGACGTCACGGGTGAAACCGTGACGTCAGACTGGCCCGCTTGCAGGCTGGCCTCCGAACGGCCATTTTCCCGCGCGGCGACCGAATTTGAAACTGGTTGCAATAAACGGGCTATAATTCTGAGTTGGCGGCTGACGGCTTTCGGTTCCATTTTCGTAATTACTGGGCCAATAGGTATTCTTTAGCGAGAAATTTAGTGTCAGTACTCCTTTAAATAGTCGCTAGATTTGAGCTCGCAAAGTGCTTTTGAACAATGAACTTTATTGGCATCATGTACGGAATGCGCAATGAAAAAGCGTATTGACACGAGCATACAATAGTGTTCCAGAGTACATAAAAAAAACAAGCCGCGTAGAAATATGCGCCTCGGAATTTGGGCTTGGCAAGGTAGTGTAGGTTATTTGTAATACAAATTTCACTCATTTCCTGCCTAAAAATTGCGCGGGCGAAAATTCCAACTTACCGTGATTCCAATTCTACTCATTAGATAGCGGTCTACAGGTGATGACTTACCGGTAGCCGGAGTTTTCGTTTACCGCTGAACACGGTAAGCCACGTTTTAGCACAGCGCTTGCGGTTTGCGCATTCCGGCCGCCATGGTGTACGTAGCGACATCTCTTATATTAGTCTCAAAGCTAATCACGCACAATGTTGTTGCTCGATTTGCTTGCGATTGAAGTAGCTTGTCAAGTTTCGGACGAGGCGTTTAGTTCCGAAGATGGGAGTTTAAAACCGGGGGGGGGGGGGGGGGATCATCCACTAGGTTAGTGAAGGGTAGGGTAAACAAGTCGAACACAGGCAAGTCGGTTGACATCTTGACATTTAAGTTAAGTAGAAGTAATCAAAGCCCCAAAATTACGAATATTTTGTTTGTTTTAAGCACGCCAGTAATGTATTTGTTTATGCTGACGGAACGCTGTGCGCGAGAGCGCTAGAAATGGCATTTGAGCGCCCAAATGGCTATCTGGGTGCTCAGTTGGCTCGAATGTCATTTGAGCCGAATGGCATTTCAAAACCAACTGGCGCAGCACAACTTCTCATTTGCGTCAAGTGACATTGGGTTCAAATGACATTCGGACGCTAGTGTAGCAGGGGTATGTCACCCTACCGTAAGGAATGCCCACATGGCCAGTCGGATCCCGGTACTCTGGAAAACGGTACTGTAACAGTGTCGCACGCTAGACTGAAACTCTGTCGCCGCAGGGCAGGCGGCTGGTGAAGCTGTTCTACTTCACCAGCTACCAGACCGCGCAGTGGTTACAAAAGCTGCAAATAGTTGAAATTTGTCTGATTATGCATAACTTTCTTGTAACACTTCACCTTTTTGTTCACTATTCAGCCCTGCCTTTATCTGATGAACTGAGCCCCCTTCGCACTTCTGCAGTGCACTTAAACCTCTTCCCACACCATTTTCTTTATCTGCAGTTCTGGGAGGTTATTTCCGAGGAGCACGGCATCGACTACACTGGGAGTTACCACGGAGACTCGGAGCTTCAGCTCGAGCGCCTCAACGTCTACTACAATGAGGCCTCCGGTAAAGGTTCATGTGTAATATCCTCATGGGCAGCGTATATAGCGGGATAACCACCGCTGCTCCCCGATGTTGACAGATTAAAATTGCATAATATCATGGGTACTAAAGTAGCGCCCAGCATACTCGAATCTACTGTCCTTCTGCTAAGGACTGAATGCCCTGACCAGATCTATTTATCATATATTTTGAATACTTACCCCGGCAGTGCTTGTGGCGAGCGCTTTTATGTTTTGAGCTGACCGCGCCTCTGTTGCCTTCTTTCAGAAGGCAAATACGTGCCTCGGGCCATCCTGGTGGACTTGGAGCCCGGCACCATGGACTCCGTCCGGTCTGGACCGTATGGCCAGCTCTACAGACCCGACAACTTCGTCTTCGGTGAGTACTCCCCTCATTACCCTCGCTGTCATTGCTGGTCAGATGGGCCAAATCAAGTACTACCTATTAAATTATGCCAGCTACCATTGTCCTCCATAAGGAGAGCAGTAAAATGCCTGTAGGAGGGCCGTCAGAGGAGGAGACACAATCTCTCCAATGTTATTCACCGCATATTTACAAGAGGTATTCATGGATTGGGAACAGGTGGGAGTAAGGGTTAATGGAGAATACATTTGTAACCTCTGATTTTCTGATGACGTTGCCTTGCCAAGTAACTCGGGGGACGTTTTGCAAAGCATGCTTACCGCACTGGACAAATAGTAGAACCGTGGGCCTGGAAATTAAAACGCAGAAAAATAAAGTAATGATCAATAACCTCGGGACAGCACAGCAAGTTGAGATAGGTGGCGAGGCAGTGGAAGGGGTAAGCGAATATATCTACTTGGGCCAAGTTGTGACCCCCGGATCCCAAACATGAGGCCGAGATTAGGATAAGAATGGGGTGGAGTGCATACGGCAGACATTCTCAGATAATGAATGGCAGCCTACCATTGCCCCTGAAAGAGAAGTTATGACAGCTGCATTTTACCGGTACTCATTTACGTGGCAGAAACTTGGAGGGTCACTAAATGGATTCAACTTAAAGTGAGGGCGACTCGGCGAGCATTGGGGCGGAAGATAGGTGTACCATTAAGGGACAAGAGAGCGGAGTGGGTCAGGGAACATTCACGTGTTAGTCATATTAGTAGACATTAAGAAAGGCAAGATAACCATTGGTCATTAAGTGGATCCCTAGAGAAGGCAAGTGTGGCAGGGGGTGGAAGAACGTTAGATAGGGAGATGAGATCAAGAAGTTTTCGGGGATAAATAGGTCGCAGTTAGCACAGAACCGGGAGAATTGGAGATCTATGGGAGAGGCATTTGCCCTGCAGATAATGATGAAATGTCGGCGATTATCAACCTGAATTTCAAATTTTGCCTCAGCCCTTGTACTTTCCCACTCTCCGGTTTCACATCTCCCACTCAGTTGTTTGTTATACCCTGTGATAGCACGGCTTTGTTTCGAACGGTGTTCTTTATTGATCAGGTAGCCGCTATCTGCTCTTCCGTGCTTCACAAACGTTGTCCTCTCTCTAGGTCCTTCATGTGTGCAAGCTGCAGACATTTGGTATTGTTGCGTCCCATTTGAAGAGCCTACTCATCCCGGCCTTGCAGGTCAGAGCGGTGCCGGCAACAACTGGGCCAAGGGCCACTACACCGAGGGAGCAGAGCTGGTGGACTCTGTGTTCGACCGAGTGCGGAGAGAGGCCGAAGCGTGCGACTGCCTGCAGGGCTTCCAGCTCACCCATTCCCTCGGAGGAGGTACCGGCTCGGGCATGGGCACCCTGATCATCTCGAAGATCCGGGAAGAGTACCCAGACAGAATCATGAACAGCTTTAGCGTTGTCCCCTCTCCCAAGGTCTCGGACACGGTCGTGGAGCCCTACAACGCCACCCTGTCGGTGCACCAGCTGGTCGAGAACACCGATGAGACCTTCTGCATCGACAATGAGGCCCTCTACGACATCTGCTTCCGCACGCTGAAGCTGACCACGCCCACTTACGGTGACCTGAACCATCTCGTCTCTGCCACCATGTCGGGTGTCACTACGTGCCTCCGGTAGGTCCCCCTGTTGATGCTTCGGTTAAGTCCTTCCTTTTAAAGCAAAGATTTCTACCTTTACCAGCCAACGGTGTCTTCGTGGCGTGCGTGACAAGAAACTCCCAACGCGGATCGGGAATTGGAGGGCGCTTTTCGCTCACGGAGCATAGTGTAGATGGCACGGCGAATGGTTATCCATCGTTCCCCGCGCGCAGGTTCTTGCACACACCGGCGGGCGCGTCGGCGAGACGGCCACCAAGCCCGAGCTTTGACACCCCGGGCAGGCGCTTCTTTTACACCTAAACGCGGCGTTCCCGAGATGTCACATTCACATACTGCTGCACATACTAAGACATCACCGAACATTACCGCCTCCTTCACAGACAACTTTTCCCTCCTCACCCCTCCCTCACAGCCGATGGTGCCCACATGTGGCGTCTTCTTCAGACGCACTCCTTTCCCCACCGCACTCTATTAGTGCATACGTACCCTCACCTATTTTCCTCTCCCAACTGTCCCTTAATTGTGTGACGCGCCGGACACTCTCTAGCACTCACTCTGCGAACGTGCACGCGTCCCTTTCCCCCCTCTACCCTCCCAACCCTCTGGGAACAGGCTCTGAGGTGCTCGGACCTCGACTGCTCGGGCCCTAGACGTCGCGGCGGCCCTCTAGGCCACTGCCACTCCGCCTCCCTAAAACCCGAGTTCCAAATAAAGTGGTCTCTCTCTCTCTTTCTCTCTCTCTCTATCTCTCTCTCTCTCTCTATCTCTCTCTCTCTATCTCTCTCTCTCTCTCTCTATCTCTCTCTCTCTCTCTATCTCTATCTCTCTCTCTCTCTCTCTCTCGGCGGGGCGGCTTTGTCGTCTGCTTCAGCGACGGTTGTTTTGGGCCCGTCCTGGCGCAAGTTCCCGTTATTGCGCGCTTCCTACGCACGGCTTGATTAACTTGTTCAATACCACCTCCTGGGTAACCGGTCGGACTTGTTGTTGTACAGCAAAGATACGTTAACGACTAGTTTGCAGGGCGGGAAAACAAAATGTAGAGACATCTGGCCGCTAGAGAAACGCTACCTTTTGCGCACTTGAAGACCAATTTGGTTGTGTTTTAGCAGGTATTAAAGTGCAAAAGGAGCAACCCGTTCTGATAAATAGCGATTGTAAAAGTTCCCTAAGCTTAAATCGTTATAAATGCGAATCTCTAAGCTCACATGCCGAATTTTTTCGGTGTCTGCGCTTGTGCCGCGCGGTGGTGTAGCCCCGAGCTAGCACATCACGATGGCTAGCTTCTGTTGTCTCACCCTTCCAAAGACGCTCCTCTCCGTTTTATTTGTGCCGACGCACGGCCGGCCCCGCGAATTTCGGGTAACGGCTGGCAGAATCTGATTTCACTCTTCGTAGAGCCACGTGTGTTACGCATGGGCAATTGTTGTGGGTGTCGTTTACAGCGTCGCTTTCTAACCCCATCCCAGCGTGGATTGGAGCCATTTTTTTTATTTCAATCTTCGTATCTCAGCTTTGCCTTCTTCCCTTTCACGCACGCAGATTCCCTGGACAACTCAACGCTGACCTGCGCAAGCTGGCCGTGAACATGGTCCCCTTCCCGCGGCTCCATTTCTTCATGCCAGGCTTCGCTCCACTGACTGCCAGGGGTGCACAGCAGTACCGGGCGCTGTCTGTTGCCGAGCTCACTCAGCAGATGTTCGATGCCAAGAACATGATGGCGGCGTGCGACCCTCGACACGGCCGGTACCTCGCCGTGGCGGCCATCTTCCGTGGCCTCATGTCCATGCGGGAGGTGGACGAACAAATGCTCAATGTCCAGAACAAAAACTCCCCGTACTTCGTGGAGTGGATCCCCAACAACGTCAAGACAGCTGTCTGCGACATTCCGCCTCGTGGCCTGAAGATGTCGGCTACCTTCATTGGCAACAGCACTGCCATTCAAGAGCTCTTCAAGCGCATCTCGGAGCAGTTCACTGGTACGTCCTGGATTCCTTTGAATGGCTTCCGAACTTGACGTGGCTATGTGGTGTATGAAACTTAGACAAGTGCGCATGTTTGCCGTCGTGGAAATTTTACCCAGCGTTTGTGTGTGTACACTGTTTAGCATAACTGGTTTGTACAAAGCCTGTACAGGCGAGCATTCTCAAAGGTAACGTAATAGTTAAAATGTCTGCTATAAGTTAAATGCTACTGATCCACGCGTATTTAGTTCTCCAGGCGTGCTTCGGAACTACGCTTTCCACCAATGCTACTCCCAATTTCTGGTGTTTTACGAGCGGAAGCTACAGGGTGTTACGAGGCGCTATTAATGGGCCCGGAATAATTTTTACCACGTGGGGATTCAATTGCGATATTTGTGTAGCCTTGAGATTTCACTCTGGTTCCTTTTCCCAGGAGGGACTTTTCCCTAGAGGAGGTACTTGAGTGTGCACTCAGTCCTTGATTGTGTGGTGACCCGTCTCACCTTTTCCGTATTCTCTGCGCAGCCATGTTCCGGCGCAAGGCCTTCCTCCACTGGTACACCGGAGAGGGCATGGACGAGATGGAGTTCACCGAGGCCGAGTCCAACATGAATGACCTGGTCTCCGAGTACCAGCAGTACCAGGAGGCGACGGCCGACGAGGAAGGAGAGTTCGAAGACGTGCCGGAGCATGACCTCAATGCCTGAACGCCTCCACGTTCCGCTTTGTTTTAATTAACCCGTGTGTTTCCTTTATTTATTTTTTTCCCTCTTCCGCTCGTTCTGCTTTCGTGCCTGCTTTTTTTAAACCCGTGTGTTTCCTTTCACTTCTCTTCCTTGTTCTTTCGGGCCTAATTTTTTTGGTATTTCCTGTCTTCTGTTTTTTTGTGTCCTCTTTTGCCTTTTTCTCCGCGTACACTTTACCTTCGAGGAAATAAATTTTGTTCCACCACTTCACCCTAATGTCAGTATTTATGTGACCATTACAAATCCATAGCAGTCCACTGCAATAGCCTAGTTTCCAGGGAAAGTATTCAAGAACCGTTGCCTGTGTAGGCAGCTTCTTCGGTTTTACCGACACCGCATGACTTCAAAACACCCCTTGAGTCTCGTACTTCGTATCCAGAAGCTCCCCCAGGAACATTTAGGGAAAAAAAAAAAAAAAACTTCGTCTCCAGCTAACTTCGCTGCTTTTTGACCAATCGACTTGAAGTTTTGGAGAGTACGTAAAATAAGCGCATACTAAACTTGCGCAGAATTTCATACAGAAATATTTATTTGTTTTTAAAATAAAAATCTTCAAATTTTTTATCCGCCTGGGGTACATTTCTGCAGAAATGTTTCAGCAGGTAAATGGCTGAAACATTTTGTGTTAAATACCTCAGGCTTTCCTCTGAGCCAAAATATTAACCGTTGATTTAAAAAAAAGTGTGCAGCACTAACACAAATTTTGTGGTTTTTTAGAGAAAAATGAATAAAATAACCAGCTTATTCTGGTTCAGAATGTGTTACAGCATTGATAAGGAACTCCCCAAAAAATGGTTTCGGAAACTCAAGTAGACAAAGAGAAAATGCCGAATTGTCGCATGTCGCGCGGATTCTGACAAAAGCGAGCAAATGCTACTAGCACGGTGTACTCCAAGCCTAAAAGATCGCTCTATGTCGAAAAAGAAACCAATTACGCGCGCGCAAACAGCATCATAGGTGACCGACCTGATGTAAACAAACGTTTCGCAATGCATGCGCAATGCTTTTTCAACCAACGCACCACCATCGCGGCATACAGTGAACTACAGAAACATTCCAGTGTAGGCTACATTTGTAAGTAATTATAAAAATAAACGTTATCACGCTATCAAACAAAAAATAACAATGTAAATAAGATGTGCGTCACACGAATTCTTGCAGTGACTAGGTGGGGCCACATAGGGCGTGTTTGCCACCATTTTTATATGACTTCTGCTGCGCATCTGAGGATGCCACTTCGTGGAGACATTCCCAAAGAGTCTTAGAATAGTTCAGCACTACAACAACAAAAAAATCCAATTTTAAAGCAAAGCTTTCTACCTCTACCCCCCAAGGGTTCTTTCGCGACCGTTGGTGTCACCAGAAAACTCCAGCGAACAAATAAAACAATTTAGTGGCACCGCCGGGAATCGAACCTGGAACTAATAGACTAACAAAGCGAGAGCCCGTTGTCTCACCGATTCAGCTACGAGCCCACGCGAACACGGGAAGACAAATGGTGTACTCACCAAGCACATCTACGGTTTACCCCCCGCCTTCTCGCTGAATGCCACGTGAAAGCGTCACACGACCACTCACGCCCGTCTAGCGGCCCTGTGCGCGCCTTGCTCATGTGCTAAGAGTTACAAAAATTAAAGGAAGCTCACACCAATCCATGGAATCTCACTTTTAGTACGCCAATGTGCTAAAGCCTGTGGCCTCCAGTGTTCACGTAAAAAATCACAGCTCCTTGTCGTCCGCCCTCACGCCAAGTCAAAGAATACATTAAAATACTCTTTGATGACCAGGCCATCACTCCAAACCCCAGCATCAAGATCCTGGGCCTACATTTCCAGGCCAACACCAAGAGTGACGTCTCCTTGCAGCGCCTCAAAAACAGCATTAATCTAATCATACACATGATCAGGCGAGTTTCCACCAAGAAGCGAGGCCTAAAAGAATCCGGTACCTTTCGATTATTGAAGCTTTTGTCCTCTCGGGAGTTTTTTTTTTGCGATAGAATGCCCGTTGGCATAAAAATAACTTATTTACAAATATACATGGGCACCGGTCTCTCGAAGGAAGTCAAGAAGGGAGCGATGGTGGGGTCCCCAGAGCCACCGCTGAAGGTCGGGGGGTCTTCCAGGATGGAGGCCTGTGCCCCTCAGGTGTCGCTTTCTGGCTGAGGCCAGTGAAGGATACGCCCATATGAGATGGTCCGTGTCAGCTTGTGCGGCTGGAGCTGTGCAGAAGGGGCAGGTGTTGTCGAACGGGGCATGGTAGCGTGGTGGCCACGCCCGGGCCACAGCAGGTGAAAGCGCCACTCCAACGTGAAGTCTGCGCAGCAAAACCTCTTCCCAGCGAGCAAGTCTACTGGGGAGGTCCGTTCCACACGGGGGGATGAGGGCACGTGTGGCGCGACGCAGATCGTCCTTCCGTTGGAGAAAGTTTTCTTTCGGACCGGTTCTTAACATTGGCAGCAGCTGAGGAATATACCTCGGGTGACAAGCCATATCCATTGCAATGTGAGCGGGGAGCGAATTCCGCCTAACCCACACCAGCATGAGAGGGCAGGGGTACGTGTCTAGTAGTGTGTGGATGTCCCTTGAAATGGTACAATTGTTCGATACTTGGCGTAAATCCCGTATCGCCGCGGTGGAGTCCGTATAAAGATGTAAGATAGAACCCACGGGGGCGCGCTGTAGGGCCGGCGTTAGTGCCTGAAGGCCATCCCGGATGGCTGTGAGCTCCGCCAGTAGAGAGGGCAGGGTGCGGATGGTTTGGTAGAGGCAAGTTTGTGAGGCGTCAGGATAAACGGGACACTGTATCGCCGTAGATAAAACGCCATCCTGGGCACCAGCGTCCACGAAGGCCTCTATCGCCTCGTACTGGGTCCGGTAGTTCGATAGTTTCCGGTAGTTTCCGGTAGTTCGGTAGTTTCCGGTAGTTCGAGTGTGCAGTCTAGTCAGTGGTCGGTTGTCAGTCACCTGGTGATACCGCCACGGAGGCCTGGTTACAGGGCGATCTGGTGAAGCAGGTAGGGAACAGCCCATATAGCTAGCCAAGGCCGCTGCTTCCGCAACAAAAGTACGTTTGTGTATGCGGGCTGAGCGACGTTGTTCGACGAGTTCGTCAAGCGTGTTCAGCTGAGCCTCAGCTTGGAGCGATGGTATCGGGGTCATTGCAGGAAGGCAGGTGATGGTGCGCATAGCGGCTCTGTTGATAGCCTCAAGTCGGGCCCACTCCGTCTGAGTCATGTACTGGAATTGGGCCAGATAAACCAGTCGAGGCTGCAGTACTGACCCCACCAGGAGACGAGCCATCTTAGAGCAGGAACCACCAGACTTCTGTGAGATGCGCCGAATCAGGTGAAGCATCTGTCCTGCTTTTTGTCGGGCAGATCGAAGCCACATGGCAGCCGACCCAGACGCAGAGATTTCCAAACCTAGCACGCGAAGAGATGCGGCGGCGCGTACGGTTTGGCCGGAAAGTTGCAGTATGAGGGGTGAAATCGCTAGTTTGCGACGGCCCCACGCACTGGCCACAGGCAGATCGGCTGTTTTGTCCGCTGAAAGTGTCAGTCCAGCGTATTGACACCATGTCTGCATGTCTCTCAAGGCCTGTTGAAGGCACACGTTTTGGCGGTGCAGGTCTGGGTGTACGGTCCATACCGCTATGTCGTCCGCGTAGACGAGGAAATGCAGGTCCGGTATGGAGCCCAGATGCCAGGCAAGCGGCAACATCATAATATTAAAGAGGAGGGGTGAAATAACTGACCCCTGAGGTACTCCTCGAACTGGTGTGAAGTGGCCGTAGCTTGCTCCGCCGATTCGTACAGAGAAGGATCTTCCAGTAAGAAAGGTCTCGATGAAATCGCACACCTTGTCTGGTACACAAAGACTTCGGAGAGTTTCCAGGATTGCCCCGTGGCTGACGTTGTCGTACGCCTTGTGGATGTCCATAGCAAGGACTGTCCGCACTTTGTGTGAATGACCTCCCAGAAGCACCATTGACGACAAATGGCCCAGCCCATCCTCTGTACCCAGACGAGGTCTAAACCCGATCTGGGCTGGGTGGTACCATTGGAAGGTGTCCAACCACCATTGAAGGCGGGCTGCCAGCATGCGCTCCAGAAGCTTGCAAAGCGTGGACGTCAAGGCGATTGGGCGCAAGTTTGGAAGATGGTCGGGTGACTTCCCTGGCTTCGGTATAGGCACAATGTCTGCGTGAAGCCACGACTTTGGTATTTGGGAAGAGAGCCAAACCTCGTTGATGTAGTTGAGGAGATGGCTAAGCGCTGGCTCATTACTTACGACAAACCCCTATCTTCTTCTCGACAAGGAAGACATAGAGATGCTTTATATAATGATTAGAAAGGCGGTTGAGCAGGCCATTGGTCTTCTCATGAGTGCGTCCACACTGAGGCTGCTTAGCACGGGCTCCACAACACGGTGGAAGAGCTGATAGAAGGCCATCTTTCTAACCAGAAGGTCCGACTCAGAACTACAGTGGGTAACCACATGCTTTACCAGATTGGCTGGGCAGCCCAGAATGTCACTCCGCTCGACGTACTCCCAGAATCTTGGCGACTAAAACTAAAGATGCTCTCTTTGCTTAGAAATAGGAAACCCTCACATGACGAGGGTCAACGAAAAGCACGGGCTCAAGCGCTAAACACCACCCTCGGTGGGGCTCATGCAGTTATCTACACAGACTTCTCCTAACGTCGAGGGCAGCAACACGCCATCATCGTGGCTACCTCCAGAACCAACCTCCTTGCGTGTACCTCGCTTAGGACCCAACAAATGACGGCAGCAGAAGAGGCAGCCATCACCTTGGCTCTCACTCAACCAGGAGTTCGGAGGGTAGTCACCGATTCCCAGCAAGCCTACTGGAATTAGCAGTGGGGTTGGGTGTCCTGACATGCACTGTGCGTGCTAAAAAACCACTCCCCAAACGGTTCCATTCAGCTCATCTGGACACCGCCTCACGCTTCAATGGAGGGCAACAAATACGCCCACCAAACAAGCCTGCGCTTTTACCTCCCGTGCTATGGAGCTGCACGAGGACAGTCACCCGCTTGTCACGTCCAGGGAGATAATCCAGCATTATCGCCTTCTGAGACAGACCGTACCTTCGCCTTAGCCTGACCTTTCCAGAGAACAACAAACTACCCTATGGCTCATACAATCCGGGCTCCTTCCCACAGCCTACGCGTCTTCACGTACTGCATCCGAATCGCTACGACGCCGAATGTAAATTTTTCTCAGAAGTAGGAATACTCCGCCCCGTAATCGGGGTGTGCGACTTTAGCCCTGAGCACCCTCCTCTCTTTCCGTCAACTACCCAACAAGAGCAATGGGAGATGCTGCTGTGCCTATCCTCTCTACCTACCCAGCTTCACCGGGTGGACGAAACACATGCCGCGCGGACTGCATATGGGCCCCATAGAAGAAGGAATCACTCCTCAGGGCTGCACTCTGGGCCATTCAGAAATCTGAACAGAAGTATTTCTTCCTTCTCATCCTCCTCCTCTGCCGCAAATCTCGTCGCCTCCGTCCGCGGCGCAGAGACGGAGAAGTCAGATCGTGTAACACCGGGTTGGAGCTTCCTTTAATCTTATAAAAAAAAGTTTCCACTGTTGTGCTACACCAATGCAACTCAACCAAACGCCGTTCATGCATCATGCATTGATTTAACCTTACCAAGAATGTCTCTTTGAAGTAATAAATGGTGTGGTTAAGTGCATTTCACTTCTCTCTGGTTTTACTATTTGTAGAGCGATTTGAGGGATTTTAAGTGACGTCGCATGAGTAATCGTTATGGGTGCCGTTTACAGCTTTGCTTTCCAACCACATTCACGGGGTGGATTGGCGCGATTTTCTTTATTCGGTTTTGATATCCATCCCCCCTTAAAGAATCGGGGTGGCGACTTCAGCATCAAATTCAACCAAGAGTGGTTGGATAGCCAGGCCTGAGCTAGCTACCCACTGTTCGCTGCTTGTGATGTGGGGGGGGGGGGGGGGGTCCTGGGAGCAATCTAACATGCATGCGTTTGAGCGGCGCGTATGTACCCCAAACGGGGAATTGAGAGCGAAATTGCACATTCTGCGGTGCGCTCAAAACTCTTTTGCGAGTTCCTCGCTCGTGATATAGACATCGGGAATAGTAAAAAAAATCAAGGCGAACGAATAATTTCACGATTAGCTGTGGCAGGAAGGATGTGCGTCATGACAAGAAGGGCTATTGCATTGAGCCTCACGATTTGAACCACTCCAATTTTTTGTTAGCAGTTGCGTCAAGGCAGGTAGAGAAAGATAGCAAACTTTATTCGGCGGCTCAAGTCCGACCCGCAGAGTTGAGTCCTCCGACGGTGGCGGCCTTGGCGGAGGTTGACCAAGAATTTCAATGTGGGCAGCCAACAGGGACCACGGGGCGGCCGGTAGGTTTTAAATGCAGAGCATTTCAGTAACTCACGATGTCACCCGCTTTGGCGTCCGTAGTCCGCACTCTCACTGCGCATGCGCGTCGAGTCGAGGCAATAGCGAACACTCTCTCGCGAGGGGCATTGGATTGGATTCGAACACTCTCTCGCGAGGGGCATTGGATTGGATTCGATTGGATTGGCTTGGATTGGCTTGGCTTGGGTTGGGTTTGGATTGGGTTGGATTGGATTGGATTAAAGTGGATTGTGTTGGATTGTGTTGCGTCATAGCCGCGGCAAACGCGCTGGGGCCGGCGCATGTGCAGTACTCTCTCTTCCGCGGTTTCCTCTCCTCGGGCGCGCTGCGCATATAACCGGTGTGCCGTTCTCCGGCGAAGCAACATCTGCGCTTGTCTCAAACACCTAGAGTCCACGCCGCTTTACAAGTACGCCAACGTCGTCGACTGGGACCGGCTTACGCAGTCCCCTTAACGTATATAAGCGGCGGAGCGCGCGTTCGGAATTCAGTCAAGGGCGTCTTTGCTTGGCTTTCGCTTGACGTGACGCTTTGCTTGACTCGAGTAGATGCGACGCATTTACTCGAGTTACCCCCGTGGGAAGATCCGGGCGGCTTTTTTTTTTTGGGGGGGGGGGGGGGGGGGCAGCGGCCCAGCTAGACCACGAGCAGGGAATACGCCGCCACGCCGCCCGAGAAGTGACCTCAGTGAGATGGTGACCGCGTGGCGTCCAAACGCAGCATATGAAGCTCTCCCATTGAGTTACGGAGCAGTTTCGTGACCACTAAAGCATTGAAGGACTCTGGTATAGCTAATGAGACTGTCTCTGGATGACCTTGCCCCTTGGTATTTGGTATGGGTCGGGCGCAACTCCAGCTCGGAGGGTAGGATCTCGAGCCTGAGAGTGTGCGGTTTCGTTCCCTTCCTGTCCCGCGTGGGCCGGTGTCCAGAGTATGTCTACTGGGGTGAGGGGGGATTCTTCTGAAGAATTTTGAGTGCCAGGGATGAAATGGTGCCCTGGGCGAAATTTTGAATAGCGGTTTTGGAATCTGATATAATTGTGGGGGGCGTGGGGCGTTGCGTCAATGCTAAGGCTATTGCTGCCTCTTCCGCCTCTGCTGAGTTTTTCGTGTGGATGAATATTGCATGCACTGGTGGTTCGTCTGTGCCTTTCGTTACGACAATGGCCAATGCTGTTTTATGTCGGTATTCGGCGGCATCCACGAAGAGGGTGTTTTTGACCTGGAAGGTATCTTTTTTGTAGATATTGTGCCCTAAGTTCTCGTCTGTATTAGTGATGTGTTGGGTGCATATGCTTCGGCAGTGGTTTTATGATTAGGTTGTCTCTTATTTGTATTGGGATGGGCTCTTTCGCAGCTATTATTGCCGGGGGGTTGATTCTGAGCTGATGTCAACCTGTGGGAGTTTTGGTCAGACGGACTGATTGATTAGTTAAATGGGCTTCTACTAATTCCTCGCAATTGTTGTATATGCCTAGCTCATCGAGTATAGCGTTAGATGTACTTAAAGGTATTCGCAATGCGGCTTCGTATGCTTTTCTAATTAGTGTATTTATTATTTTCATTTCTTGGGCGCTTAGATGGAGGTAGGGGATGGAGTAGGTAATTCGGTTGAATACAAATGCTTGAATCAGGCGAATTCGGTCTCGCTCCTTAAGTCCTGCTCTTCGATTGGTGATTCTTTTCATAAGGCATATGGTTTGGTTTACATGTGTTGCGAGATTCTTAATGTGTATTGTATTTGAGCGATTCGCTTGTATGTGCAATCCTAGTATTCTGATTGTTGTAACTATGGGTATCTGATGTTGTTGAATGTTTAGTGAAATCTGTGGAGGTGTTTTCTCTTTCTTTCTTTTGGGTGGGAGCAGGAGCAATTCTGACTTTTTAGGTGAGCAGGTTAATCCTGCTTCGTTTGCAGCTTTTGAGACTGCCTCTTTTCCTTTTTGAAGGGTGTGTTCTATGTGAGCGTCGCTGCCTCCATGTATCCACAATGTAATATCATCCGCGCATAAAGTGTATTTCAATGTGGGTATTTTGGTTAATTCTTTTGGAGTGTTTAGTATTGCTAAGTTAAAGAGGAGTGGTGACAGCACAGCCCCTTGTGGGGTGTTGGGACCGGGAAGGCCGACTGCAGCCGGGAAGATGTCCAGAGCTGATAGGCCAACGTAACAGTTTACTTCATAGCGAGAGGTGAGCTGAAGCCAAAGAACAATGCCCCGACGGGCGAGGTTACAATACAGGACTCGAGCAGAGCGACAGCATCGATTCGCTGCTCAAACAGGAATGGTTTACAACGCTTGCGGGGGTCTATTTATACCCAAAAGCGGTAACGGTCAAAACGCAACAAGCTGCAACACGCCACGAACGTCACAGACACACACAACGCTCTTTCCAGAGTTCGTGAGTCATCGATGGCCTTGGCGCACATGGAGTCCGAGAGAGGGGAGAGAGTGTCCTTCAAACATGCTGATACATGCCTCGCCGGGCCGGCAACCGTCGAAGTTTGAAGCACGTTGAAAGCGGGGCGACTGGGCTGGGCTTGTCGAGGCGTGACTCACCGACGTGCTGGCACCTGACGGCTGTGGGGCGCACGTCCGTGATCAATGCCTGGGCGCGCCGCCGAATGTTGATCGCGCCGATAGCGAAGCGTCCGAGCCGGGCATGTAGAGACACGAAAGTATGATTCACCTACACGCGGGCGCCTGACGGATGTGGCACACGCGGTGGCTTCGCACGTGGTGGCTGATGCGGGTTGTTGTTGTTGTAATCCTTTATTTCAATGGGAAGGCCATGCGGCCATAATAAGGGAAGAGGGGGAAGAGGCAGGGGGGAGTAGCCGAGTAGCACAAATGGTGGGTCCTTGAACGCCTTAGAAGAGATCACTGCCGTCAGCAGAGCAAGACTAGGGTTATTGGGATCATGTGAGTGCAGTCAACTTTTACGACCGGGGTAGGCCCCAGTTTACACTAATCTCGAGAGACCACTCTCTAGGCCGAACACCCCGAGGGCTGAGAGAAAATTAGCGTCTTCGAAGGGGGGGTCGTCTTGAGAGGAATGACGTGGCAAAGCGTTGACGAGTATTGGGCGGTACAAAGAAAATGCGGCGCAGTGCCAGATTAAGTGGTTGAGGGTGGCGAACACTAACATTTGACAGTAGGGGCAGTAAGGAGGTGGAGATGTTGCCGGGTGAATCCATTTTCTCATGATGTGGGGTGTGAGGGCTGCGTTAGCAATAGTTTTGTTGATGAAGATTTCCGCAGAGTGAGGCATCGGAGGAGCCAGAGCCAGGTAGCCAGCGGGAGTAACGGACGCAAGGCGTACCTTCCGAGCATGGCGTGCGCGGTGAAGTTGAAGGCGAGGGTCAGGAGAGGGGCGCGACGCGTCGTCGTCCAGGGGAGGGGTACTAGTGAGTCACTCCCTTGCTGCATCGTGTGCAGCCTGGTTGCCCCCATCCGAGTCCGTGTGACCCGGCACCCATGCCAATCGAGCAGTGGTCCCATTGCGAGCCAGAATGGCGATCACGTGTTGGATTTCGTGAACAGTTGGGTGATCACTGAAGGGCTTGCGGAGTTCTTGAAGTGCCTGATGGGAGTCCGTGAGGATCCGAAAACGTGGAGGGGGCGGCGTTGCAATACTGTAGGTCAGGTGATCCAATGCGCTGAGGATGCTCTGAAGTTCTGCTTCCAAGGGAGACGAGTGGTGTCCTGGGCGAATGACAGAGCCATCCAAGTCTGGCCGAGCTGGGCAGCGCCAGGCCAGACCCATATGGGAAGGCGAAAGGCTGGCGTCCGTGTAAATGTCCACTTCATCTGGCAATTTTGTCGCAAGGACGCGCTGAAGGGCTTTCTCACGGGCAACTGGTCGGGTACGGGGGATACCAGTTCGCTGATGGGCCACTGTGACAGGCAGGAGTGACCAAGTGGGTGGCGGTGGTGAGGCCGAGGGAAGCGTCGGAAGAACGCGCAGGTCCCAAGGCGGAGAGTGCAGCCCCCTGTGGCGTTAATGTCCGCCTAAAGTCATGTTGTCCGAGAGTTTCCGCGAGGAGCTCTTCCATGGGAGGCATAGGAGCAGCCCGTTCAAGAGCATCGATGCGGGTATGCCTGGGAAGTCCAGTGATGGTGCGGAGCATAGCCCGATAAAGGACCGCTAAATGTTTCTTGTGAGTCGAGGATAGGCTGTAGGCCGGAGCGCCATAAGTGAGACGACCGACCGCTACCGCCCGACAGAGCGTGAGGCACGCCGATTGGTGAGCACCGCCAAATTTGTTTGAGAGACGAGAGATTAAGTGGAGCATTGGCTTCCAATTTTTCCGCAGTCACTTATCCACTCTCGAGCGCTGTTGTGGCTGGCGGGGGGGATGCCGAGCAAGCGAATATGACCACAGTGGGAGGAAATGGGTGTGTCGCCGATGTAAATTGTATGATGCATACTAGCAGGTGGTTGGTGCAGACCGTGGACGAGGAGAAATTCGGTCTTCTCGGGTGCTAACTCAAGGCCGAGAGTTGGAAGAGTAGTGGAGAGGCTGTTCACCGCCGCCTGCAATTCTGTTGCCATGTCCTCGGTGCAGTCGTAGTCGGTGGCCTCAACCCATACTGTGAGGTCGTCGGCATAGATGGCAAAACGAGCTGCAGTGTCCCGTTCTAGGTTGCGGGCGACGCGTGCCATGGCCAAATTGAAAAGTACGGGTCCAAGGACAGAACCCTGTGGAACGCCCCTATCTAGATAAAAGGTCCTGGGGCTCCATCGTGTATGCGTGCTGTGGAGCCGAATCGGTCGATTTTCTAAAAAATTCCTAATCCAGTTTTGGGTCCTTTGGCTTGGAAAGGCTATAGCGAGCTCTTCAAGGATCGCTGCCTGACTAACATTGTCAAAGTCTTTTCGCACGACGAAAGTGAGGACGACATAATCTGGATTACCAGCTCGTGACATACGGTTCAGAACGCGTCGCAGTAGCCAAAGGCAATCGTGAGTGCCAAGGTGAGGACGGAAGCCAGTCTAGGACGGATGAAACCACGGGCGTACATATTCAAAATAATACTGAAGGCGGTTGTTGATCAGGCGTTCAATAAGTTTACAGATGGTGGGTGTAAGAGAAATAGGCCGGAGATCAGTCAGCACAGAAGGATCTTTGTTTGGCTTCGGTATTGGGTGAACCAGTGTCAGTTTGAGTTCGTCGGGAACGTCACCAGAGGCTATAAGTGTTAATTATGTTTAGCAGTACTGAGTGTGCAGACTCGTCCAAGTTACGCAACTGCTGCCATGTCACGCCATCATGACCAGGTGCAGAATGTGGTTTTCCCTGGTGAAGAGCCGCTTTAAACTCCCCCATGGTGAATGGGGCATCGAGATTTCTATCCACGTTTGCAACCATTATGGTCGGCAGCGGAGGGTGGGGACTGAGAGCGGCACGTGGGAAAAAAATCGCGCCAATCCACCCCGTGAATGTGGTGTTACGAATGGGCCAGCGCCGCAGTACTTCCCCGCATCACTCCTCGGTTGTGCGGCGAAGCCACTCGTGCGCCTTCGAAAACAGGCGCAATCATGTCGGCAACAAGTTGCGACAAAGCCTCGTCAGACGCTTCGCTCTCTGCGCATTCGGCGGCTGCCTACGGCGGCTGAACTTCGGCGGCTGCCTGCGTGGCTCGTCTCCACGCTCTTCAAGGACAGAGTCCCCGGTGATCGCAACGGAGTCCTCCTCTCTCCCCTCTCTCGGACTCAACGTGCCCGAGGCTATGAACGGCTTACGAACTCTGGAAAGAGTGTTGTGCGTGTTCCAGCGTGTTGCGTTTGACCGTTACCGCTTTCGGGTATACGCCTCGAGCGCGGCCTGTAGGGGCGCCACTGAAATCCCCCTAGCGGCCCGTTTCGAAAGCAGCCGCGGGAGTCCGCGACCCGCTCCCTAGTGCTGCCGCTGCTTTTGCGGCACGTTCACGACTGAGATTTACCGTTTGCGGGCGTTTGAAATCCATGTTTATGTGGAGCAGTCACTCTGTTCGCAAATTGTTTGTGTTTACGAGAGTGTAAATGTTTCTGACGCGATCTTAGTGTGGTACATTCGGTCTGTATAAGCGCCAGGTGTGTGTCACAGGCCAGCGTCGCGGAACCGGCGTATGATGAAGCCGATTGTAGTCACACTGACCTGAATTTACTAGCCGTGTCGCCGTAACCACCGGTTCCTCAGATGTTCATGCTACGGCTATACACTACGATTTAAATCGGTTTTGTGCGCTCACATAATCAGCGGAGCACTCATACCTGACAGCACGCCAGTTACGTTTGCCAATATTATACCTCAGATATTGATCACCATTTACAAGCCAATCTGTGTTAATTTAGGGAATATTCAACAAAAGTACGATGGACAATGCATAATTATACTCTGGGATCAGCACACGACAGAGTCGTCTTGTCGTCAGGTGAGCGCCCGCAAACATTCATCTGCTACATATATCCTCTGTGAGCAGCGCGGAGACGGGCTTGCAATATAATCCGCGTCCGCGACTAAATGCTTCTTCAAAATATCCTCATATGGCACAGGGAGTCTGCAGAATAAAGAAGAAACTGAAATCAGAGGGGCAACGACACCTTTCATCGCTTGTTGAACAGCCAAAAATACGACCACCGTACGATCAGCTGTTCGTTGAAGTAGAAAAGCAAAAGGAAAGTGAACGCGAGATTTGTGTGTGATTACTAAAACGTTCATTGCTTGATTCCGCTCCGCATTTGTACATAGCGTCCCCCTCCCCTTACCCCCCCCCCCCCCCCCCTCACCGATGTCTCGCGGAATAGCAGTTCATTTCGCGTATAGTTGGTCTAGTGAACTAACCCTACCTGGCTTAAGTTTTGACGAACGTCTTTAGCATGTCAGAAGCTGCACTGTTTTTTATTTCCGTTAGAGCTATTATGTTTCTTAATTTCACACTTGCACAGCATTTCTTTTTCCGTGGTTTCATTAACTTGCCTTAATTGGTTCTTGGTATATGGCGTGTATGGGGACATATTTAACGACGCACAGGCTTGGAATATACTTAACATTTTCGCATGGTTTATATTTTCATAAAATGCATAAGTTATTGTCCGGGATTGGGTAATCACCTCCCCGAAAGATATTTTTCTGCGACGTATATATTCGAAACGAAGCCGCATTCGTTGTCCACGCTGCAAAATGAAGCCAACCTCTCATTGTGCCAGTATCAGGTCTAAACGAGGCGACAGTAGAATTCATTTGTGCCTGATGTTTTGGAGGTGACATGGGTGATATGTTGCTGCCGTTGCCGACGCCCGGAAGAGCGGCGACGAAGCGCGCCGAAACCCTTCCCCGGGCAACTCTTGCAGGCGATCGAGTACTCTACGAAGACGCAGCTGCTTTTTAAGTGACCTAAACGTACTTTTTGCCTATAGACGTCACCATAATAATTTTTTTAGGGCGCAGAAAGGCGAAAAGAAACGAAACAGAACCAAAACAATGCACGAGCCCCTATCAGCCACGCAGCGCAAATCCCGTCAACGCCGCAGAGAAGCGGCGGCAGGCGGCGCAGCGATCGCGAAGCTCGAGGCGTATAAATAGAGCTCCCAAACGTTGTAAACCATTCCTGTTAGAGCAGCGAATCGATGTTGTCGCTCTGTACGAGTCCTGTATTGTAACCTCGCCCGTCGGGGCATTGTTCTTTGGCTTCGGCTCACCTCTCGCTATGAAGTAAACAGTTACGTTAGCCTACGGCTTCTGGACTTCTTCACGGCTGCAACAGCGGCTGGCCGCTCGCATCATACACGCTACCACTCGTATGTCGGAGGCCACGGAGCTCGGATCGGGTGCCCCCACTCGGTCGCAACAACTGGTTGGCAGCGGTCGGATGGCAACTTCGTAACACCTGAGGCCAGCGGTGCGAGACCCAACACCACGGACGTCAAGGCGGCTTCGGACTTCGCAGAATTCACGGCGGTCAAGGGTGCGTGCGGGACTTTTCTTCACTGAGTTTTACCAGGCTGCTGAGGATAGCTGGTAGGGCGTGTTTTTGTCGCGTGGGTTATTCGCGCAAAACATTTTTGGAGCAGTGGGAAAGCAGTACTCTAGACCGGCCATGAATTTGAAAGCGTTGAAAAAACCGCAGTTGTTGGCAGTGGCGTAAATCCAGAAAAATCACAAGGGGGGACACACAACTTGCCAATGCGGCCATTTTGTTTTGTGCTTTATTTTCATTTATAGAAAAATTACTATCGTGATTTGAATTAAAATAAGAAAAACGAGCATGCTTTCATACCTCACGTAATTGCACTGTGCTATTGCAGACGTCAAAAAAAGATCAATAATAAATACTCTGTACAATATGAGTACTGATCACCTATGACATGTTTCCTAGCTTTAAACACTTCTAGAGGGTCCAAAAACGAGAGCGTGGTTTTTGCACGCACTGACAAAGTTTTTCAACAACCCTGGCAACGTTATGAGGTCTATAATGTCTTGATGAACGTGTGCCAAAGCCATGCAGTTGAGGTGTTCCTCCCCCATCGTACTACGCAGCCATGTTTTCAGTCTTCAAAGGTAAATGAAAGATGAATCTCAAGGGGGGGGGGACACTTGCAAGGGGTGTCCCCCCCAGCCCGAACACAAGGGGGGTCAGGACCCCCCTGACCCCCCCATGATTTACGCCACTGGTTGTTGGAGCTTGCAAAAGAGTTGCGCTTGGATGTTACGGACGCACTGAGAAAGCCAGAGCTGATACAGGCTATACTCGCTGTTGGCGCTGACGATGACGAGCTGTCTGATTGCATTGAGACCATTAATGGCAGGGAGACCGCTAAACGTCAGGCCGCCGAGGCAGAGGCTAACCGTCAGGCCGCCGAGGCAGAGGCTAAACGTCAGGCTGCAGAGGCTGAGCGCCAGCGTGAGGAACGCGAGGAAAGAAAGCGGAAAGAGGAACGCGAGGAGAAAAAAAAAATCGCGCCAATCCACCCGGTGAATGTGGTTGGAAAGCAAAGCTGTAAACGGCACCCATAACGATTACTCGTGCGACGTCACTTAAAATCCCTCACATCGCTCTACAAATAGTAAAACCAGGGAGAAGTGAAAGGCACTTAACCACACCATTTATTACTTCAAAGAGACATTCTTGGTAAGGTTAAATCAATGCATGATGCATGAACGGTGTTCGGTTGAGTTGTATTGGTGTAGCACAAGAGTGGAAACTTTTTTTTCTAAAATTAAAGTAAGCTCCAACCCAGCGTTAGACGGTCTGTCTTCTCCGTCTCTTCGCCGTGGACGGAGGCGACGAGATTTGCGGCAGAAAAGGAGAAGGAGGAGGAAGAAATACTTCTGTTCAGATTTCTGAACGGCCCAGAGTGCAGCCTTGGGGAGTGATTCCTTCTTCTCTGGGGCCCATATGCAGTCCGCGCGGCCTGTGTTATGTCCACCCGCTGAAGCTGGGTAGGTAGAGAGGGCCTGGACAGCAGCATCCCCCATTGCTCTTGTTGGGTAGTTGATGGAAAGAGAGGAGGGTGCTCAGGGCTAAAGTCGCACGCCCCGATTACGGGGCGGAGTATTCCTACTTCGGAGAAAAATTTACATTCAGCGTCGTAGCGATTCGGATGCATTACGTGAAGACGCGTAGGCTGTGGGAAGGAGCCCGGATTGTATGAGCCGTAGGGTAGTTTGTTGTTCTCTGGAAAGGTCAGGGTAAGGCGAAGGTACGGTCTGTCTCAGAAGGCGATAATGCTGGATTATCTCCCTGGACGTCACGAGCGGGTGACTGTCCCCGTGCAGCTCCATAGCACGGGAAGTAAAAGCGCAGGCTTGTTTGGTGGGCGTATTTGTTGCCCTCCATTGAAGCGTGAGGCGGTGTCCAGATGAGCTGAATGGAACCGTTTGGGGAGTGGTTTTTTAGCACGCACAGTGCAGGTCAGGACACCCAACCCGACTGGTAATTCCAGTAGGCTTGCTGGGAATCGGTGACTACCCTCCGAACTCCTGGTTGAGTGAGAGCCCAGGTGATCGCTGCCTCTTCTGCTGCCGTCATTTGTTGGGTCCTAAGCGAGGTACACGCAAGGAGGTTGGTTCTGGAGGTAGCCACGATGATTGCGTGTTGCTGCCCTCGATGTTAGGAGAAGTATGTGTAGATAACTGCATGAGCCACACCGAGGGTGGTGTTTAGCGCTTGAGCCCGTGCTTTTCGTTGAACCTCGTCATGGGAGGGGTTCCTATTTCTAAGCAAAGGGAGCATCTTTAGTTTTAGCCGCCAAGAGTCTGGGAGTTCGTCAAGCGGAGTGACATTCTGGGCTGCCCAACCAATCTGGTAAAGCATGTGGTTACCCACTGTAGTTCTGAGTCGGACCTTCTGGTTAGAAAGATGGCCTTCTATCAGCTCTTCCACCGTGTTGTGGAGCCCGTGCTAAGCAGCCTCAGTGTGGACGCACTCATGAGAAGACCAATGGCCTGCTCAACCGCCTTTCTAATCATTATATAAAGCATTTCTATGTCTTCCTCGTCGAGAAGAAGATGGGGGTTTGTCGTAAGTAGCTCTCGAGAGGACAAAAGGAAAGGTACCGGATTTTTTTAGGCCTCGCTTCTTGGTGGAAACTCGCTTGATCATGTGTATGATTAGATTAATGCTGTTTTTGAGGCGCTGCAAGGAGACGTCACTCTTGGTGTTGGCCTGGAAATGTAGGCCCAGGATCTTGATGCTGGGGTTTGGAGTGATGGCCTGTTCATCAAAGAGTATTTTAATGTATTCCTTGATTTGGCGTGAGGGCGGACGACAAGGAGCTGTGATTTTTTACGTGAACACTGGAGGCCACAGGCTTTAGAACATTGGCGTACTAAAAGTGATATTCCATGGATTGGTGTGAGCTTCCTTTAATTTTTGTAACTCTTAGCACATGAGCAAGGTGCGCACAGGGCCGCTAGACGGGCGTGAGTGGTCGTGTGACGCTTTCACGTGGCATTCAGCGAGAAGGCAGGGGGTAAACCGTAGATGTGCTTGGTGAGTACACCATTTGTCTTCCCGTGTTCGCGTGGGCTCGTAGCTGAAGCGGTAAGACAACGGGCTCTTGCTTTGTTAGTCTATTAGTTCCAGGTTCGATTCCCGGCGGTGCCACTAAATTCTTTTATTTGTTCGCTGGAGTTTTCTGGTGACACCAACGGTCGCGAAAGAACCCTTGGGGGGTAGAGGTAGAAAGCTTTGCTTTAAAATGCAACTCGTGTCACAAAAAGGGACACTTTTCGTCCGTATGCCTCTCCAAAAGGGTGGACATTGTTCAAGGCGCCGATCAGGAATCCAAATGTGCGTTTCTTGGCACCGTGAGTTCACCTGGCATCCACAACTGGGAAGCTACCATCATGGTACAAGGACAACCTTTGAAATTTAAAATAGACACTGGCGCAGATGAAACTGTACCCTCTCCAGAAGCCTTCGAACGACTTCAACATCGCCCCACTTCGGCCAAGTCTCAACGGAAGCTCCACGGGCCAGATGGACGGTCGTTGTCTGTACGGGGAGTAGCACGACTGCAACTAGCGTTCCGAGATCAACAGACCACCGAAGATGTCTACGTTCTCGAACAAGTGCGCTGCCTTCTCCTCGGCAAGCCAGCAATTGAAAAACTCCAGCTGATCACCTGCCTCAACTATGTCAGCCACACGGTCAACCCTAAACAAGCGGATAAGGAACGCCAGCGTAAAGCGTACGATCGACGCCACGGCACACGAGACCTCCCCGACCTTTTCGACGGAGATGATGTGTGGATCGCAGACCTTAAGAAAAAAGTTCACTTACAAAAATCGCGCCAATCCACCCCGTGAATGTGGTTGGAAAGCAAAGCTGTAAACCGCACCCATAAGGATCACCCATGCGACGTCACTTCAATTCACTCACATCGCTCTACAAATAATAAAACCAGAGAGAAGTGAAATGCACTTAAGAACACCATTTATTACTTCAAAGAGATATTCTTGGTAAGGTTAAATCAATGCATGATGCATGAACGGTGTTTGATTGAGTTGTATTGGTGTAGCGCAAGAGTGGAAACTTTTTTTAAAGCAAAGCTTTCTACCTCTACCCCCCAAGGGTTCTTTCGCGACCGTTGGTGTCACCAGAAAACTCCAGCGAACAAATAAAAGAATTTAGTGGCACCGCCGGGAATCGAACCTGGAACTAATAGACTAACAAAGCAAGAGCCCGTTGTCTTACCGCTTCAGCTACGAGCCCACGCGAACACGGGAAGACAAATGGTGTACTCACCAAGCACATCTACGGTTTACCCCCTGCCTTCTCGCTGAATGCCACGTGAAAGCGTCACACGACCACTCACGCCCGTCTAGCGGCCCTGTGCGCACCTTGCTCATGTGCTAAGAGTTACAAAAATTAAAGGAAGCTCACACCAATCCATGGAATATCACTTTTAGTACGCCAATGTTCTAAAGCCTGTGGCCTCCAGTGTTCACGTAAAAAATCACAGCTCCTTGTCGTCCGCCCTCACGCCAAATCAAGGAATACATTAAAATACTCTTTGATGAACAGGCCATCACTCCAAACCCCAGCATCAAGATCCTGGGCCTACATTTCCAGGCCAACACCAAGAGTGACGTCTCCTTGCAGCGCCTCAAAAACAGCATTAATCTAATCATACACATGATCAAGCGAGTTTCCACCAAGAAGCGAGGCCTAAAAAAATCCGGTACCTTTCCTTTTGTCCTCTCGAGAGCTACTTACGACAAACCCCCATCTTCTTCTCGACGAGGAAGACATAGAAATGCTTTATATAATGATTAGAAAGGCGGTTGAGCAGGCCATTGGTCTTCTCATGAGTGCGTCCACACTGAGGCTGCTTAGCACGGGCTCCACAACACGGTGGAAGAGCTGATAGAAGGCCATCTTTCTAACCAGAAGGTCCGACTCAGAACTACAGTGGGTAACCACATGCTTTACCAGATTGGTTGGGCAGCCCAGAATGTCACTCCGCTTGACGAACTCCCAGACTCTTGGCGGCTAAAACTAAAGATGCTCCCTTTGCTTAGAAATAGGAACCCCTCCCATGACGAGGTTCAACGAAAAGCACGGGCTCAAGCGCTAAACACCACCCTCGGTGTGGCTCATGCAGTTATCTACACATACTTCTCCTAACATCGAGGGCAGCAACACGCAATCATCGTGGCTACCTCCAGAACCAACCTCCTTGCGTGTACCTCGCTTAGGACCCAACAAATGACGGCAGCAGAAGAGGCAGCGATCACCTGGGCTCTCACTCAACCAGGAGTTCGGAGGGTAGTCACCGATTCCCAGCAAGCCTACTGGAATTACCAGTCGGGTTGGGTGTCCTGACCTGCACTGTGCGTGCTAAAAAACCACTCCCCAAACGGTTCCATTCAGCTCATCTGGACACCGCCTCACGCTTCAATGGAGGGCAACAAATACGCCCACCAAACAAGCCTGCGCTTTTACTTCCCGTGCTATGGAGCTGCACGGGGACAGTCACCCGCTCGTGACGTCCAGGGAGATAATCCAGCATTATCGCCTTCTGAGACAGACCGTACCTTCGCCTTACCCTGACCTTTCCAGAGAACAACAAACTACCCTACGGCTCATACAATCCGGGCTCCTTCCCACAGCCTACGCGTCTTCACGTAATGCATCCGAATCGCTACGACGCTGAATGTAAATTTTTCTCCGAAGTAGGAATACTCCGCCCCGTAATCGGGGCGTGCGACTTTAGCCCTGAGCACCCTCCTCTCTTTCCATCAACTACCCAACAAGAGCAATGGGGGATGCTGCTGTCCAGGCCCTCTCTACCTACCCAGCTTCAGCGGGTGGACATAACACAGGCCGCGCGGACTGCATATGGGCCCCAGAGAAGAAGGAATCACTCCCCAAGGCTGCACTCTGGGCCGTTCAGAAATCTGAACAGAAGTATTTCTTCCTCCTCCTTCTCCTTTTCTGCCGCATATCTCGTCGCCTCCGTCCACGGCGAAGAGACGGAGAAGACAGACCGTCTAACGCTGGGTTGGAGCTTACTTTAATTTTAGAAAAAAAAGTTTCCACTCTTGTGCTACACCAATACAACTCAACCGAACACCGTTCATGCATCATGCATTGATTTAACCTTACCAAGAATGTCTCTTTGAAGTAATAAATGGTGTGGTTAAGTGCCTTTCACTTCTCCCTGGTTTTACTATTTGTAGAGCGATGTGAGGGATTTTAAGTGACGTCGCACGAGTAATCGTTATGGGTGCCGTTTACAGCTTTGCTTTCCAACCACATTCACCGGGTGGATTGGCGCGATTTTTTTTTTTATAAATTAAAGTAAGCTCCAACCCGGTGTTAGCCGATCTGACTTCTCCGTCTCTGCGCCGCGGATGGAGGCGACGAGATTTGCGGCAGAGAAGGAGGAGGAGGAAGAAGAAATACTTCTGTTCAGATTTCTGAACGGCCCAGAGTGCAGCCCTGGGGAGTGATTCCTTCTTCTGTGGGGCCCATATGCAGTCCGCGCGGCCTGTGTTCTGTCCACCCGCTGAAGCTGGGTAGGTAGAGAGGGCCTGGACAGCAGCATCTCCCATTGCTCTTGTTGGGTAGTTGACGGAAAGAGAGGAGGGTGCTCAGGGCTAAAGTCGCACACCCCGATTACGGGGCGGAGTGTTCCTACTTCTGAGCAAAATTTACATTCCGCGTCGTAGCGATTCGGATGCATTAAGTGACGACGCGTAGGCTGTGGGAAGAGCCCGGATTTTATGAGCCGTAGGTTCTCTCGAAAGGTCAGGGTAAGGCGAAGGTACGGTCTGTCTCAGAAGGCGATAATGCTGGGTCATCTCCCTGAACGTGACAAGCGGGTGACTGTCCTCGTGCAGCACCATAGCACGGGAAGTAAAAGCGCAGGCTTGTTGGGTGGGTATATTTGTTTCCCTTCATTGAAGCGTGAGGGGGTGTCCAGATGAGCTGAATGGAACCGTTTGGAAAGTAGTTTTTTAGCACGCGCAGAGCAGGTCAGGACACCCAACTCGACTGGTAATTCCAGTAGGCTTGCTGGGAATCGGTGACTACCCTCCGAACCCCTGGTTGAGAGAGCCAAGGTGATGGTTGCCTTTTCTGCTGCTGTCATTTCTTGGGTCCTAACCGAGGTACACGCAAGGTGGTTGGTTCTGGAGGTAACCACGATGATGGCGTATTGCTGCCCTCGATGTTTGGAGGTGTCTGTGTAGATAACTGCATGATCCCCACCGAGGGTGGTGTTTAGCGCTTGAGCTCGTGCTTTTCGGTGACCCTCGTCATGTGAGTGGTCCATATTTCTAAGCAAAGGGAGCATCTTTAGTTTTAGTCTCCAAGAGTCTGGGAGTACGTCAAGCGGAGTGACATTCTGGGCTGCCAAGCCAATCTGGTGAAGCATGCGGTTACCCACCGCAGTTCTGAGTCGGACCTTCTGGTTAGAAAGATGGCCTTCTATCAGCTCTTCCACCGTGTTATGGAGCCCCGTGCTAAGCAGCCTCTGTGTGGACTCACTCATGAGAACACCAATGGCCTGCTCGACCGCCTTTCTAATCATTATATAAAGCATCTCTATGTCTTTCTTGACGAGAAGAAGACAGGGGGTTGGCGTAAGTGACTCTCGAAAGGACAAAAGCTTCAATTAACCGAAAGGTACCGGATTCCTTAAGGACTCGCTTCTTGGTGGCAACTCGCCTGATCATGTGTATGATTTGATTAATGCTGTTTTTGAGGCGCTGCAAGCAGACGTCACTCTTGGTGTTAGCCTCGAGATGTAGACCCAGGATCTTGATGCTGTTGCTTGGAGTGATGGCCTGGCCATGAAGGAGTATTTGAATGTATTCCTTGATTTAGCGTGAGGGCGGACGACAAGGAGCTGTGATTTTTTACGTGAACACTGGAGGCCACAGGGTTTAGCACATTGGCGTACTAGAAGTGAGATGCCATGAAGTGAGGTGTGAGCTTCCTTTAATTTTTGTAACTCTTAGCACATGAGCAAGGTGCGCACCGGGCCGCTAGACGGGCGTGAGTGGTCGCGTGACGCTTTCACGTGGCATTCAACGAGAACCCAGGGGGCAAACCCGTAGATGTGCTTGGTGAGTACACCCCCTGTCTTCCCCGTCTTCGCGTGGGCTCGTAGTTACATCGGTAAGGCAACGGGCTCTCGCTTTGTTAGTCTATTAGTTCCAGGTTCGATTCCCGGCGGTGCCCGTAAATTATTTTATTTGTTCGCTGGAGTTTTCTGGTGACACCAACGGTCGCGAAAGAACCCTTGGGGGGTAGAGGTAAAAAGCTTTGCTTTAAAAACGAAACTGCCTGCAATCCATAGTAAGTTCCGCGAGCCATCGAACGCCAATCCGAATCCACAACTACCCATCACGCCCAATGAAGGCGTACGATCGCAGCGCCAGTTCCCCTCTAGTTATATTGTAAGAAACTCTATGTACGATAGAGTATAGAAAGACATCCCCCTCGCGAGGGGCACGATCAAATGCACAGCATTTCCGAGGGGGTGCGCCGGCACGTCGTATCTCTTGATCGCGGGACCCGTGTCGCCATCTTTTGGAAGCGCGGGACAACTTGTGGCGCTTTCGAAACAAACGAGAAATGAGTGAAGGATATAAGGCGCGTTCGGTGCATCGAAATCTGTGTCGGTTTCGTGGCTCGGTCGGTTGTGCGCCGGGCACCTTGCGTTCCGCCCGCGGCGTCATGGGTTCGAAACCGGGCGCCGGAAACTGTTATTTCTTCCTGGCTGCGGACTACGACAAGGCGCGCCTGCGGACTACGACAGGGCGCGCATGCGGACTACGACAAGGCGCGCATGCGGACTACGACAGCGCACGCCAACGCCGCGTGACATTGTGAGTTACTAAAATGCTATGCATTTAAAAGCGAGAACAGGAGCTCGAAAGGCAGAAACAAGAACAGGAACGCGAGGAAAGAAAGCGGAAAGAGGAACGCGAGGGTAGAAGGCGAGAACAGGAGCGACAGCATGAGCTGGAAATGAAGCGTCTAGACGTCCAGGCGTGTCTCGACCTAGGCGTGAGAGTGACAGCAGCGCGCCAAGCGTGCAGTCTGCGGCGACTGAGCGGCCTACGCTGCGAATGTGTGACCTAATGCGACCCTACAAGGTAGGAGAAGACATCGGTCTTTTTTTGGTCAACTTCGAGCGTACGTGTGAGAGGGCCCAGTTTAGCCGAGACTCATGGCCGCAAAAGCTGCTTACGCTTTTGCCAGGTGAGGCATCCGACGTGATGGCCCGCTTGCCAAAGGAGGAGGCGGAGGACTATGAGAAAGTCAAGTCTAGCCTCCTGCGTAAGTACAGGCTGTCAGCAGAGGCGTTTCGCCAGAAGTTCCGTGAAGCCGAGAAAGCCAGGGGCGAGTCGTACTCTGAGTTCGCCTACAAGCTGAGGGCAAACCTGGAAGAGTGGCTCAAAGAGGCAAAGGCCTTCGGAGAGCACGACAAGGTAGTTCAGTGCTTCGGTCTTGAGCAGTTTTACCGCCGTCTACCTGAAAACCTGAGACTCTGGGTGCAAGATAGGCCAGGGGTAAATACTGTGGATAAGGCAGCTCAACTAGCCGACGAGTTCATCGCACGTCGAGGTGCGCAGGGGCCGAAAGACGGCCAAAAAGAGTTCAGGCCGAGGCCTGATAAGTTAGGGCCGAAAGGCAGAGCTCCCTACGAAAAGAGCGGAGCAAAAGTGACCGAATCCGCGAATAATGAAACGGGCTCGGAAAACGAAAAGAGCGCAAACGCAGAGGCACAGCGCCGAAAAAAGGCTTTCGAAGCGCGCAAGCAGTCCGCGTGCTACAATTGTGGCGAGACAGGGCATTTCGCAGTTAGTTGCAAAAAGGGCAAGCTTGTCTTTCACATAGTACACCAGGATGAGGAGAGCAGACAACTTTTAGAGCCCTACGTACGCGAGCTTGCAGTTAACGGCAAACCGTGCCGAGTGCTTCGCGATTCCGCAGCAACAATGGACGTGGTCCACCCGTCCTACGTCGAACCGCACCAATTCACGGGCGATTGCGCGTGGATAAAGCAGGCCGTAGAAGCGCAAAGCGTGTGTCTTCCGATCGCCAGGATAACCATCGATGGTCCCTTCGGAAAGCTCGAAACCGAGGCCGCTGTCTCTCCCAGCCTTCCGGCACAGTATCCGTATCTTTTCTCGAACAGGTCCGATCAGCTGCTGCGCGAAAGGGGACTCGTTTTCGGGGAAGGGATAGTGTTCGCGCTGACGCGCTCGAAGGCTCGCGAACTCGGAGCAAGGGCGGCGGTTGAAAGCAGGAACGATTCGCGAAGAAAGGAGCTCAAGGGAGAGAGACTCCAACGGGAGAACAAGAACCTAGAGCACGAAATTCAACTCTTGCGCGAAAAAGCGAAGGTGAGAAACCCAGAGTTAGAATTGTTGCTCGAAAAAGACCTCGTTGTGGAGGAAAGCACTGTGCCAGCGCTGCCAGTAGCAGACGCTCCGGAGCGCGAGTCGGAGGCGACGGTTGCGGCCGAGCAGCGCGTCAAGGTTGCTGAGAGAGATAACGACGGCACATTAGCTCAGACTGTCGGCAGAGGGCAGTGCGTGTCCACTGAGTGCGATAATGTGTCGGCGTTTGTTGTAGAGATCTCGGCGGAGTGTTCGGACGGTTCAAATTCGCGGGAAGCCTTGGGAACGGCTGCTGACGTGAACGTGAACACGTCGCGAGATAGCGACGTTTCGCAGGAATGCGTAAACGATGAGGTTTCCGAGACGCCGCACGAGTCCGCTGAAACGGAGGTTGTTCCTTCGGACGGTAGTGCAGAAACGAGCGATGTGGTGGCCAAGCCTGCAGCCGAGGCAGCGAACGGTTTGCACAGCTCAGCTGGGAGTCATGACGATCTCGCCACTGAGCAAGCCGATTCCGTCCTGCCACCCGCTCAGGTAGCTGACCTCGAGCAACGGCCAGCCGAGCTCGTAGAGATTCAGGCGTCTGGGGCGGCTGAGCTGTCTTTTGAGACAGGGCAGCATGGATCTAGTGTAGCCTTGACAGCCGCAAAACAGAACGAAAACACCCTTCGGTGTTCGCTTGCTGAGGCTGTCGCCGAAAGCGCGAGGGACGACGAGGTAGTGACTGTTGGGAACTACAAGTTGTCTAAAGAGCTCGTCGTGCCCGTTTCACTCCCAGCTGATGCTCCCGATGATAGGCCAACATCGGCAAAGCTAGTTGAGATTTCGGTGGCGCCTGTGGCTGAGCCGAAGTTGGGAACCGATCAGCCTAGAGAAGAGAACGTGAACGCGTTCCGATGTTCCCTTGCCGAACGCGTTCGCGAAAAGGCGGGCAACGAGGAGAGAGGGAAAACGTCTGCGCCTACTTGTGGCGCGTGTTTCACTGCGGGCACGCCGAGGGGCAAAGCCGTGAGCTCGCATCGTGCCAAGGGAACGCCGCCTCCAGGAAGGAGTGCGCGCCTTACGTTCGAACGCTGGAAAATCTCGCTCGCTCCTCCGCGCGCTCGACCTTTGTCGAACAAGACGACCGGTGTCTTTTCACGCGGTCGCAGCAGTCTCTTTCAGAGAACGGGCGCACCTAAAGTGCGATACAAGGGGAAAACTCGGAGCAATGATGGGAGCTCGAATCGCAGCTCTCAGCGCGAGAAGTGGCTTGTAGACGCCTGTCTTTCTCAATTTCATTGTTTTTCCTGGAACAGGTTTCGCGCTTTACGATTGCAATTTTTTTGTGTGGGACATTTCCAATCACGCGAAATGTCAACTTTCAGGTTTGTTCACGTGTCTAAAGTACTGCTGGGCAAAAATATAACTAGAGTAGTTAGTTATTCGCGTACTTTTTCGCAACTAAAAGCCTGGTAGATCTTCAGTGTTGATTTGTCTTCGCACTTGCCGGCGATGCGGTTGTGTCTTCCTGTGTTGTTCTGTTGCTTGCCTGACCAAGCCAGAGACGTTCTTGGGGAGCCACTACTCGTCCAGTGACCCGCTGGTGAAGCTCCAGCACGGTGTCGTACAGCCAAGGCCTGGAGTCGAGCGTCTGCCGAACACTTCACTTCGACAGCATCCCTCCGGACAACGGTTGCAGACCCTTATCCATCGGGATCTCGGACCCCCGGCGGAGAAGCTGTTACGAATGGGCCAGCGCCGCAGTACTTCCCCGCATCACTCCTCGGTTGTGCGGCGAAGCCACTCGTGCGCCTTCGAAAACAGGCGCAATCATGTCGGCAACAAGTTGCGACAAAGCCTCGTCAGACGCTTCGCTCTCTGCGCATTCGGCGGCTGCCTACGGCGGCTGAACTTCGGCGGCTGCCTGCGTGGCTCGTCTCCACGCTCTTCAAGGACAGAGGCCCCGGTGATCGCAACGGAGTCCTCCTCTCTCCCCTCTCTCGGACTCAACGTGCCCGAGGCTATGAACGGCTTACGAACTCTGGAAAGAGTGTTGTGCGTGTTCCAGCGTGTTGCGTTTGACCATTACCGCTTTCGGGTATAAATAGAGCTCCCAAACGTTGTAAACCATTCCTGTTAGAGCAGCGAATCGATGTTGTCGCTCTGCTCGAGTCCTGTATTGTAACCTCGCCCGTCGGGGCATTGTTCTTTGGCTTCGGCTCACCTCTCGCTATGAAGTAAACAGTTACGTTAGCCTACGGCTTCTGGACTTCTTCACGGCTGCAACAGCGGCTGGCCGCTCGCATCATACACGCTACCACTCGTATGTCGGAGGCCACGGAGCTCGGATCGGGTGCCCCCACTCGGTCGCAACAGTGGTTGGAAAGCAAAGCTGTAAACGGCACCCATAACGATTACTCATGCGACGTCACTTAAAATCCCTCACATCGCTCTACAAATAGTAAACCAGAGAGAAGTGAAAGGCACTTAACCACACCATTTATTACTTCAAAGAGATATTCTTGGTAAGGTTAAATCAATGCATGATGCATGAACGGTGTTTGGTTGAGTTGTATTGGTGTAGCAAGAGTGGAAACTTTTTTTTTATAAAATCAAAGTAAGCTCCAACCCGGTGTTAGACGATCTGACTTCTCCGTCTCTGCGCCGCGGACGGAGGCGACGAGACTTGCGGCTGAGAAGGAGGAGGAAGAAATACTTCTGTTCAGATTTCTGAACGGCCCAGAGTGCAGCCTTGGGGAATGATTCCTTCTTCTGTGGGGCCCATATGCAGTCCGCGCGGCCTGTGTTCTGTCCACCCGCTGAAGCTGGGTAGGTAGAGAGGGCCTGGACAGCAGCATTCCCCATTGCTCTTGTTGGGTAGTTGACGGAAAGAGAGGAGGGTGCTCAGGGCTAAAGTCGCACACCCCGATTACGGGGCGGAGTATTCCTACTTCTGAGAAAAATTTACATTCAGCGTCGTAGCGATTCGGATGCATTACGTGAAGACGCGTAGGCTGTGGGAAGGAGCCCGGATTGTATGAGCCGTAGGGTAGTTTGTTGTTCTCTGGAAAGGTCAGGGTAAGGCGAAGGTACGGTCTGTCTCAGAAGGCGATAATGCTGGATTATCTCCCTGGACGTGACAAGCGGGTGACTGTGCTCGTGCAGCTCCATAGCACGGGAGGTAAAAGCGCAGGCTTGTTTGGTGGGCGTATTTGTTGCCCTCCATTGAAGCGTGAGGCGGTGTCCAGATGAGCTGAATGGAACCGTTTGGGGAGTGGTTTTTTAGCACGCACAGTGCAGGTCAGGACACCCAACCCGACTGGTAATTCCAGTAGGCTTGCTGGGAATCGGTGACTACCCTCCGAACTCCTGGTTGAGTGAGAGCCAAGGTGATGGCTGCCTCTTCTGCTGCCGTCATTTGTTGGGTCCTAAGCGAGGTACACGCAAGGAGGTTGGTTCTGGAGGTAGCCACGATGATGGCGTGTTGTTGCCCTCGATGTTAGGAGAAGTCTGTGTAGATAACTGCATGAGCCCCACCGAGGGTGGTGTTTAGCGCTTGAGCCCGTGCTTTTCGTTGACCCTCGTCATGGGAGGGGTTCCTATTTCTAAGCAAAGGGAGCAACTTTAGTTTTAGTCGCCAAGAGTCTGGGAGTACGTCAAGCGGACATTCTGGGCTGCCCAGCCAATCTGGTAAAGCATGTGGTTACCCACTGTAGTTCTGAGTCGGACCTTCTGGTTAGAAAGATGGCCTTCTATCAGCTCTTCCACCGTGTTGTGGAGCCCGTGCTTAGCAGCCTCAGTGTGGACGCACTCATGAGAAGACCAATGGCCTGCTCAACCGCCTTTCTAATCATTATATAAAGCATCTCTATGTCTTCCTCGTCGAGAAGAAGATAGGGGTTTGTCGTAACTCTCGAGAGGACAAAAGCTTCAATAATCGAAAGGTACCGGATTCTTTTAGGCCTCGCTTCTTGGTGGAAACTCACCTGATCATGTGTATGATTAGATTAATGCTGTTTTTGAGGCGCTGCAAGGAGACGTCACTCTTGGTGTTGGCCTGGAAATGTAGGCCCAGGATCTTGATGCTGGGGTTTGGAGTGATGGCCTGGTCATCAAAGAGTATTTGAATGTATTCCTTGATTTGGCGTGAGGGCGGACGACAAGGAGCTGTGATTTTTTACGTGAACACTGGAGGCCACAGGCTTTAGCACATTGGCGTACTAAAAGTGAGATTCCATGGATTGGTGTGAGCTTCCTTTAATTTTTGTAACTCTTAGCACATGAGCAAGGTGCGCACAGGGCCGCTAGACGGGCGTGAGTGGTCGTGTGACGCTTTCACGTGGCATTCAGCGAGAAGGCAGGGGGTAAACCGTAGATGTGCTTGGTGAGTACACCATTTGTCTTCCCGTGTTCGCGTGGGCTCGTAGCTGAATCGGTGAGACAACGGGCTCTCGCTTTGTTAGTCTATTAGTTCCAGGTTCGATTCCCGGCGGTGCCACTAAATTCTTTTTTATTTGTTCGCTGGAGTTTTCTGGTGACACCAACGGTCGCGAAAGAACCCTTGGGGGGTAGAGGTAGAAAGCTTTGCTTTAAAAGATTGATTGATTGATTGTGGGGTTTAACGCGCCGACGCAACGCAGGCGATGAGGCGCGCCGTAGTGGAGGGCTCCGGATTAATTTTGACCACCTGGGGATCTTTATCGTGCGCCGAAATCTCGTACATACGGGCGTTTTTGCTTTTCGCCTCCATCAGAAAAGCGGCCACCGCGGCCGGGAATTGAGCCCGCGACCTCGTGCTCAGCAGCGCAAAGACTTAGCCACTGAGCCACCGCGGCGGGTATGGACGAAAAAGAGAGGATGCGACAGTATCTTCTCTTCTTCGTTCACGTCTAGTTTGCGCCACGTTTTCTTCTTCAAGGCTAGATTAGTTCTGGTGTTACGGCGGCAGCTGTCAATCCTGTATTATATGGGAAACGGTTAAAGCGAAAGCTTTTGTAGTGGGATGGCGTCCTGTAAAAAAAAACACTAATGTATTTCCCCAAAACCGGTTGGTCGACCGAAAAGCTCTGATAAGATCTCCGGACACACGGCGCATGCGTGAAAACGGGCTTCTAATATGGCAAACCGGTTACTCGAAAATCGCGAAAAAGGAAGTTTTCTATTGGCCGCGAGCTCGACATGTAGGTGGCGACAGCGTCGCGCTGCTAGTGTGGATGCTCCGCTGAGCGGCCCGTAAGAATGCACACTGTGGGCGCGCTTCGTGCCCTTTTCTCGCCGTATGTGCGCACGAAAGGTGCAAACAAAAGTGGTATGCTGTAGTTCGGTTCCTCAACGTTCAATGTATAGCATGGAAGCGGCAGTCAGTTTTCATTATTACGCCAAAAAAAGCGACGACTCATCGGGAATCTCAGAATGGCCGTAATTGTGACAATGAACTTGTACGCTGTGGCTCGTAGCAAGCTCGATCTTTCCAGACTATGGCTTTGAGCCTTCAATAAACGCATAAATAGCAACAAATCAGGAAGCCTCGATCTCTGAAATTCAGTTGACAACGGCAATCTCAATCGCTTTCACTGGTAGCATGACGCATTCTTGCAGATGCTCTGAAATGGTAACACTACTTAACTGCCCCAAAATTCTTTCTGAGAGCTTACGATATTTTTTGTGTGTTCAAAAGGCAATACAAAATTGCTGAATTTTGATCAGCGCAGAGATAAAAATGTAGCCACTCTAACGGGTATTTTAAATGAAATTTTAGCGAAGGAAGGTATACGATGAATAACGGTTTCGGATCCCTTATTTACGGCTTTCGTCGCAAGTGAACTTGCGAATTGAATTGTCAACGCACGCAGTACAATCCACATCTCATGTTTAGCTAGGTTTTCGCAAACTGACAAGCAGGTTTACAGTGTGCGAACCAAGCTTCTGGGACCTCACAGTGAGCACAAATTTTCTGTTACGGCTGCTCTGTTGACCATTTACGTTCCTTTTAAAATTTAACTGGTGCCTGCAACAGCGAGGTGTGTTTGCATTCTTGCGTTTAAGGTCGCTTACGAACCCTAAAGATGGCAATAAATGAAGTTGCGCTGTTGCAGATGTAGTAAAACATTTCCTTTTTATTTCTCGTTGCAAATCAGCGCAGCGGGTTCCCGGTAACTACTTTGTTTTGTAAACTGAATATGGCCTTTGTCTTGGCATTTAATTCTTGAGGATTGGTTAAAAAATGAAATTCTGTGCATTTCGTTTTTTTTTTTTCGGGAAGGGGGAGGGGGGGGGGGGGGTCCTGCCAACGTTGCAAGAGCAGCGAGAAGAGAACGCACGTAACGAGCGCGAAAAGCCAAACTATGGTTATCAGTATTACTTACAATCGAAACTACACTAGTGTCGTGTTCTGTAGCGGTGAAAAAGCAGTACACGTATTTTCAAAACTGATTAACCGCCTTTGTTCCGAGATTGTCCAGGAATTGTGGGGCGCCTTTTTCAAAATTGTATTGAAAGCCAGCATTGTGGGAAAAAAATAAAAAAAAACAGCGAGTCATGGCACACACCTCCTACACATGTGGGCAACAACGTGCATTATATATTACGCGTTTTCTCCTCTTTCTTTAAACTTAGGTCCACGTTAAGAGGTTAAGACGTGACCAAATTAGGCATTTGGTTACGCTGAGTGAGACACGTTTCTGGACAAGGGCATTCATGTCGGATTTGAAAATGATATATATGAAAATGACACACGAAATGCCACATGACTGACGCTAACTCACAACTGCTTAATTTTACCGAAAAATTCCCCCTAAATACTCTTGCGCATCCATAGAAACGTATTTTCAATAACACGTAAAATTAGCAACTCGATACAGTTGAATAAATGTTTATTCCTCCTCCTGAGTATAACCACAGACCAGAGTCTCTGGTATAACCAACGACTGTCCAAAAATGGTATTTATTTTAGAAAAAGTACGGAAAGGACACAGTCACACAGGCGCTTGCGGGTGTAATTAAATACGTGGCCGGTAATGTATGGGTGATAGCGCACAGGTAGTGTGCAGTGTAAATGTTTTTGTTTGTTTCTTCTTTCTATAAGGACACAGCGCAATTTTACAAGGGTGTGGAATTTGCACGCGTATGCACAGGTCTTGTCGCTTCTTACCCGTTTCGCGTACTAAACTTTTATCCTTTAAATAATCACCACGCCACCTTCAAAAAGCACCCTTCGACGTTCCCGAAACGGCAGACGACTGCACTCAACAATAAGAACAGTGCAATGTGTGGAAGCAATGTTTATAACACGTCTCATACTCAAGCGGTGACCAGGGCGAAGATGTTTGGTGGAATTAAACCAGCGCATTAACCCGCAACGGCCGCTGATTATTGCGTTTCTAGAGGAAATGCGCACGCAGAGCTATGTCATTGCTTACTGCCAAACGAGCACATATATTGGTTGTTTTGTTGTGTGCAGCACGCGTCTTGCGCCGCACGCAACGTGAAAAAGCAGACGACGCGAGAGCGCCATCCACACTAGGAGCGGTTCGTCCCGCCGCCGCCAGGGGCCGACTGTGTTCGCGCTCGGGGCGAATAGATAAGACAATACGCGCATCGATCATGAAGAAGGGGCACTGTCACAAACTCGAGCGTACGACGTCTAAAAGTACCGTATGAGTTCTTCATTTTATTGTGCAGCGCCTAATTCTTCTTACACTCGGTTCTGTTCGCCCGAGACGGGGCTGGGGGTTTCTCGAACGAGGAGGCGGTAACGCGATCACCCGCCGGCTCGCCGGCCAGAAAACAACAAAAATAAAACCTCCGCCGCTCCGGTTTCGTCGAAGCTTCCAGTACTTTCGAGGAGGTGCGCGTGGCCTTGCCAGTGCTAAAGAGCGTCGATCATTCTAGAATGAAGAAGAGGGAAGTTATTTCGCTGACGGCGGCGGGCGCGTTGTGTGTGTGCTCTCCTTCTCCGCGCCGGCACGCCTATAAAAAGAGAAGCCGCGCCTAAGCAAACCAGCTACGTTTGGACGTCGTGATTGACAACGGCACCTGTCAGTTTGTACATCACACCATCGGCGACCCGCGCCCTGGAGGACTCCAACGTGCTCCCGGGCCTCGAATGACCGTGATCGTCTCGGACGGCCTGGCCTACAGCGAAGCCACGCTTCCCAGGTAGCCGACTCGCCTCCGACAGCGGTGCATCGTCCGGCCCGGTCGGTGAATATGCTGGGACTCTGTCTCTCATAAGCATCGAACTGTTCATTTTCTTTTAGTTAACTGCTCCGATTCGTAATATTCATTTGCGAACGCTCCTGTTTGTATCATTTTGTCGAATTGGACTGTTTCTTGTATTTGAATTCCATCTAAGTTGTCTGTCATTATCGATCCGCTATCTCGTGCTTGTGTTTGTAACTTGCCTGTCTAAATATAAGTCTTTGTGTTGTTTTTCGTTCAAGGCTCTTGCTCATTCTTGCCGCTCTAGTCGGCGAAAGCCGCACATCAGACGGCCACCCCCTTTGTCACCTGTGCCCTGTAGATTCGGTGGGGTTTGTTGGCTCTCTTGAGTCGACTCCCCATATCTTCTGACAGTGCACCCTAAATCTAAGGAAACGGGTGACAGGCACAATAGTACACCTTCATCTAATAAACCACGTATTGGTATGCATTTAGTTCGTTCGTAGATGCGTTTACTTGGTGCGCGAAAAATGGTCGCATGGGTTCGTTCTTCGTTTGCGATTTGGGCATTTGAAGGTTGGATGATCGATTGGACGCGCTTTCAGCGAAGGCTGGGCGCGCTTTTAGCGGCGATTTTGGCGCACATTTGATGCAGTTTTCATGTGATAAACCTTTCGCGCTTCTCTCAACTTTCTTTAGGAAGGGATCGTAAAGTTTTTTCTCGGCGTGTGTCGGTTGAGTCGCAACCAGGGGGCTGAGCTGTTCAGGTACAGTCCACATGGGCTCTGTATTTTGTCACTTTTTATGGCGATAATTCCATGAACACCTGGGAAAGAATCAGTGCATCGAGTGTCTCCAAGCATTCGCTACCTGAGGTCACCAAATTGTGGAAGATAGGAACCCCGGCTGGCCTTCTTCGGCCAACATTTTCATCTCAAGCGGCCCAGCCCAGCTAACCATACTTCGAACATCGGCGCACCGAGGAACGGCGGCGACGGCCGCCTCCCCACCTAGACTCACGGGTGACCATCTCCCGAGCACCGGAGTCGCAAAATGGAGGGCGTCGAAGTGGAAGGTGAGCCCATCTCGCCTGAAGAAATTACGGAGGAGGCAGGCTGGCTCACAAGCCATCGTCGACGTGGCGCTCGCGCCATCGCTAACATGAACCTGACCCCTCGTGGGCAAGACGCTGGCAGCGCCCGGTCAACGAACCAGAGGCCACGTGCACAACAGCAACTGCGCAGGCAACGGCGAACGCCTCGCCAACCGCACCTGCCCAAGGAAGACTTGCTGCGAAGGAAGGAAGATCGTGCTGCGGCCGAGAGAGGGCCTGGACGTGACGAAGATGCGCCTCGCTGGTCTGCGCGACGGCGTGTTAAGCGCGACCGGCCTCGCATGCGAGGAAGCGGAAGAAGACGTCCTCCGCATTCACACCACCAAGAACATCATTGTTGCAAGTACCCCCAGCATGGAGCGGGCAGAGAAGTACGATGCAATCAAAATGCTCCGCATCGGACAGAAGACCTATGAGGTGTCCGCGTACGTGGCACCGCCGGAGGACACCGCCAAAGGGGTGATACACAGCATCCCTGAATATGACAGCGCCGAAGCCATAACGAAGAGTCTCGTAAGAAAAACCCCACGATTCTACAAGCAAGAAGGATGGACCGGTCAAACTCGGTCATCATCGTTTTCGAAGGCGACAGAGTACCCCACTACGCCTATTATCGCGGAGCCGAGTACAGATGCTTCCTGCACAAGAAGCAGCATGAGGTACGCGACGCATGCGGCCGAGTGGGACATCGGTCCGATGTGTGCCCCATACCAGAGAGCAAGGTATGCAAAAACTGTGGCAGTAAAAACCCACCAGAAAACCATCCCTGCGAAACAAAATGCGCTCTGTGTGCGCTGGATCACCCCACCGGCGCCAAAAAATGCCGGCAACGATTTTGTTCTCCCTACTTGATTAAAAAATGACAGTGGGAGAAGAAACAAAGACAAGAGGAAAACGACAAGGGAAAACGCTAGCCGGTCCAACTCGGTCATCATCGTTTTCGAAGGCGACAGAGTACCCCACTACGCCTATTATCGCGGAGCCGAGTACAGATGCTTCCTGCACAAGAAGCAGCATGAGGTACGCGACGCATGCGGCCGAGTGGGACATCGGTCCGATGTGTGCCCCATACCAGAGAGCAAGGTATGCAAAAACTGTGGCAGTAAAAACCCACCAGAAAACCATCCCTGCGAAACAAAATGCGCTCTGTGTGCGCTGGATCACCCCACCGGCGCCAAAAAATGCCGGCAACGATTTTGTTCTCCCTACTTGATTAAAAAATGACAGTGGGAGAAGAAACAAAGACAAGAGGAAAACGACAAGGGAAAACGCTGCGGCCGACGTGGGGACACATCGTCCATACTCAAGCACAGCGAGAAGCAGGACAAGGAAGGCGATAGGCGTGATCGTTCCAGCTCCTTCCCGCATCTCCCTCTTCCCGAGCGACAGAGCAGGAAGGACTCAAGCCGAGCATCTGGTGTCCGAGGTGATTCCACCGGGAGACAGCACCGGTCGAGATCGAAGTCTCGACGCCGAAGCCCCAGTGCCGCGGGCCGCCAGGACTCGAGGCATCGATCAAGGTCCACATCTCGCAGCGGAAACCTTCCGCCGAGTGGAAAACCCACAAAGCAAGGTGAGCTGGGCTAGCGCGGTCTCCCACAGCGCAGCTCCGCGGGCGAACGCGGAAGACGGTGGTAGCAAAGCTAGCTCGGCAGAAGTACTAGCCCAATCACAAATCACTAAAATCAAACAGATGCTGGAGATAGTACTTAGCGAAAATAAGGCCCTTAAAGCAGAAATTGCGAAACTCAAGGGCGCAAACGGTAATCTACTGGCCACGCCACAGAATTCAGGTGCATCCCATCGCAGCCTCGCGGCAGCGAGCATTATACAGCATCAATCTCCTAAAACACTGGTGGAAAAAGAGCCGTCGCAAATCCCCTTATTAGAAGCTTCGTCTAGTGACGAGATGGACGAGTCGACACCTGAGCCGCCTAAGTCCCCCCCCCCCCCCCCCCCCCCCCCCTCCGAAGCGCAGGGCGACTAACAAAGAACAAGGCCTCTCGATAAACCCCGAGGTATCCGGGGCAAGTGAATTGGGAAATCAAGAAATGATTAACCAATTTGGGGAAAGACTGAGCGGGACGCTAAGCAAAAAATTCGAAGCCATGCTGGCAAAATTCGCCGAGAGCATTGGCGCCAAAATCGATGCCCTGAACACGAGAGTGGCATTACTTGAAACCGCCACCCCGCGCCTTAGCGTGGGAGGAGGAGGGGGCGCGGGCCAAATAAAACCTACCAAACCCTACTCCAGACCCACTTCGGTGGAAAGTGCTAGAGCCACCCTCTAAAACGATCAGAAAAGGAACTATGGCGCGGAATAAGACAAACAAGCTTGTCGTTTGGCAGTGGAACTGTCGGGGCTTCCAGCGCAAAAGGGCTAACGTAGAGCAGTTTGTTAAAACCAAAAATCGAGATGATACGCCGGACGTTATTTGTCTCCAGGAGACGGGTGGCCCAGCAAAATTATCAGGCTATAAGTCCTACTGTGAGCTGGAGAATGACGCCTTCGATGATGGACCAGAAAAGAAATCGGTTGTGGCGACCCTCATCAAGCGTAACTTGCCGGCCATACGTCGCGACATTGATGACGGCACAACGTCCGCGGATCACGTTCTTGTAGAAATAATACCAGACAGGAAACTCAAGGTTGGCAGTATCTTCATACTTAATATATACAGCCCCCCTCGTAAAAACCACAGATTTGCAAAGCTGTTCGGCAAAACACTAGAAATTGCCAAAGGAAACACATTGGTAATCGTAGGAGACTTCAATGCCCATCATCCTGCGTGGGGATACAAGCGGGAAACGATAAAGGGAAGGAACCTCTGGCTTGACGCGTAGCAGGAGGGCCTTACCCTGACGACAGACCCCGCACACCCTACGCGGCCAGGAAACAGTGTGAGTGGAGACACATCACCGGACCTCACATTCACGAAAGGTATACGAACAGACGCCACATGGCTAAATACACATGAAAACTTAGGCAGCGACCACTTCATACTTGCGACCACATTCGAGGCAGGGGTCGCGAAACGCAAAGGGGGGAGACGACTCAAAATTATCGACTGGGATACTTTCCGTCAGATCAGAACAGCCGAACTTGACTCAAGCGACAGCGCAAGCACCCAACAGAGGGATATTGAAGATATCGACGAATGGGCAGCACAGCTACGTAGTAGCGTAGCGCAAGCAACTAAAGACATACCAGAAGAGGCAAACTTCAGTCAGGCCGATGCTAGGCTACTGCGCATGTGGGAGGCCAAGCAAAGCCTACAAAGCGACTAAAACGACAAAACTTAAATCGTAATTTACGCAGACGTCTGGCAGCCCTGAACCGGGAGATTGATGACTATGCAAACCAACTAACACGGGAAAAATTGGTACAGTACATGCGACAGCATGGAACCCCAGATTGGCCTCGCAAAAACGTGGAGCATTCTTCGCTGGCTTATTGACCCGGAAAATAGAAAGAACACTCAAAATCACGACCTGAGCATCTTACTGCACCGATTCGAAGGCTCGGACGATGACCTAATAGAAACACTTCGTGATAGATATATAGGGATGAACGCCAAAGAGGAGCTTAAAACATACACGGGCAAGGAGAATGAATTCATGGACCGTCCCATCACGGAGGGGAAGTACGAGGTGCCATTCAGGACCTCCGCACCGGATCTTCCCCGGGCCCAGACGGCATAACGAACAAGATGCTGCGCAACCTAGACGACGCCTCTGTCGGGGCCTTGACCCGGTACATGAACGTCTGCTGGGAACGAGGTCAAATTCCGGGGCAGTGGAAAACAGCCAAGGTGGTGATGATCCCGAAGCCCGGTAAAAAGTTGCAGATAGAGAACCTCAGACCCATATCACTTACGTCATGCGTAGGTAAACTAATGGAACATGTCATATTGAAAAGGCTTAATAGATACGCAGAAGAGGAAGGGCTTTTTCCCGAAATGATGATAGGTTTTCGCCCAAAATTGTCAACGCAAGACGTCATGCTCAGGCTTAAGCACAATATCATTGACGGAGATAATTGTTCCCCTTTAGATACTAGGGAAATTGTGGGCTCGACCTAACCAAGGCCTTCGACAACGTAAAACACTCGGCTATATTAGAGAACATGGACAAACTAGGAATAGGCCGCAAGACGTATGAATATGTCAGGAACTTCCTTACGGATCGAACGGCTACACTTACCATAGGGGGGCTCCAATCGGCCACTTTGGAGCTCGGGAGCAGAGGTACGCCTCAGGGGTCTGTCCTCCCGCCCTTCCTTTTCAATGTGGCCATGATGGGTCTTCCAGAAATCCTAAACGACATAGAGGGACTTTATCACAGCCTGTACGCCGATGATGTCACGCTCTGGGTGGCCGGGGGTAGCGACGGGCATGTACAGGACACTCTACAACGGGCGACTGAGGCTGTAGAGGGTTATGTATCCGAGAGGCTTGAGTTGCTCCCCACAAAAATCGGAGCTGCTCATATACCGTCCGACCAGCAGAGGGCGCAAAATCTACTCGACCACTCCAAACATTCCCCTTTTTCAGGTGGTACTCAGCGTATTCCTACAGTTCAGAGTATCAGGGTTCTGGGCCTCAGAATTCAGGCCAATGGGCGCAACGTAGAAACCATACGCGCGCTGGAAAAAAGCGTCCATCAAACAATTCGGCTCATCTCACGCATCGCCAACAGGCACCACTGAATGAAAGAGCATAACCTAATAAGATTGGTGCAGGCTTTCGTTTTAAGTAGAATCACATACGTTACCCCTTACCTGAACCTAAAGAGGGATGAGAAGAACAAAATAAACGCTATGATAAGGAGAGCGCACAAACAAGCCCTCTGTATACCTGTAACTGCATCGAACGCACGCTTTGAAGCGCTCGGCCTCCATAACAACCTTAGTGAGCTCATAGAAGCCCAGCTAACCGCCCAAAAGGAACGGCTTTCTAAGAGTCAAACAGGGAGGAAAATACTAGATTCTCTCAACATAAACCACAGAGGAGCGCAAGGCGCGAAAGTCGAAATACCAGTGGAGATAGGGACCCACATACATATCCCTCCACTCCCTAAGAACATGCATCCGGTACATAACGAGGAGCGACGACAGGCCAGAACCAGGGCTCTGCACAAAAGATACACGAAATCCGAGGACGTTGTGTACGTGGACGCCGCCGAATATACCAGCCGCGACGCTATGGCCTTAGCGGTAATGAATCGACAGGGCGATTGCATCGCCTCCGGCTCGGTCTGGAGGACGGACCCGGAGGTTGGCGAGGAGGTGGCCATTGCCCTGCAATGGTCGCGTCCTCCAAGACCAAAGTTATAGTAAGCGACCCCAAGTCGGCAATATTAAACTATGCGAGGGGCTGCATCTCACCCGAGGCGTTTCGTATTCTAAAATCCGGCTTGACTATGGAGCGGGAAGGCAAAATACAACTGATATGGGCACCGGCCCACTCTGGCCTGGCCAGGAATGAGTGTGCGCATGACGCGGCTCGAGGTTTCATTGACCGAGCCGATGTCGAAACTCCTGACACAGACGCGCACTCGATACGACGGTCAGGAAGGGACAGGCTGGTGTCCTACAGAGACATAGTTGACCATTATAAACTGGAAAGGGCCAAATACCCAGCCCCAGACAAGACACTGAGCAAATGGCAGTCAGTATAGCGTGGCGACAGCTGCAGACAGATTGTTTCCCCAATCCAGTGGCTTACAGCCGATGTTATCCAGGGCTCTATTAAGATAAATGCAAGGCGTGCGGTGACAGGGCTGACCTACATCACATGGTATGGTCTTGCCCTCTCCGGAGAAATTACCCGCAAAGCAACAAGGCAGGACAGCCTGCACTCAACATAAGTTCGAAGGAGCAGTGGGAGACCGCGCTACTCAGCTCCGACCCGGGTATCCAGACCGGGCTCGTCCAGATGGCCACGACCGCCGCCAGGGACCAAGGATTCCTGACCGACGGCTAAGCGACAAATCTGGACAATTAAAAAGTTGTTCAACCAATCAATCTGCGTGTGTCTGTCGCCGTGTCTCTGCCGCCGTGTCTCTGCAGCCGGTGTACCACGGCGCATGCCCTGATCTGAAAAAAATTGGCGCATCCCACGCATATATGGGAATCGACACAAAGGGACGCTCTTAAAATGTTTACATGGTCATTAATGTCAGTGTCCTGAACTGCAAATGGAGTTCAAGTAGCACCGTTTGAAATGATTGCAAAGATGTCATGGCGGGGTTGCTACGAAAGTGCGCGTGCGGCCTTTTTGTTCCGCTCGTCGCTTCTGGGCGTTGTTCTCACGACCCTCGTCGTCTTTCATTGCCGCCACGCATTGTTGCCTCGACTCACATCTTCGACCCAGAAATACATTCGCGGTCTGCGCCACGTTTCGCGAAGACGTTCCTGTTCTGCGTGACACTTCTTTCAGGCCTGGATGTTTGAGAAATGGTTTTGAGAAATTTTCATGGCGTGTGTTCACCTGCTCTCCAGGCGCGTCGGCGGCGGGAGAACATCATGATGAGATGATGATGATGATGATGATGATGATGATGATGATGATGATGATGATGATGAGGTTTTCCTTTTGTATCGGGGCGTCGATTGTCAACAATCGACTTGCCTGTTTTGCTCAACTGATTTGTACTACCCATAAAAATTTTATCGACTTGATTCTTCCTTCCCTCACTCTCGCCCCTCTGGATAAAAATTATCCATAGGGATAATTTTTATCCCCTTCCCGCTGTTCTAAATTCTCATCTGTCTGATTACGCCTCCTGTGCCCTCAACTCTTCTCCACTTTTCTTCCAACACCACTCCAGCCGCCTCTTCGTCACCTCTATGACTTTGTGTTCAGGCTACTCCTCTTAATGTCGTGTCCTCATTGTCCCGCCGCGGTCCAGGACAATATGCCTGTATATGAGGGTTGTTCGTTTTCGGGTAAAACCCGATTTTACCCTATTTTCACACACCGAACCTGTGTCAGGAGAACCGAGTTAAACCCGATTCGTCCCCGAATGGACCTTTCCAAACTATAGCGACGTGCACAATCGTGGGCTGACGGTCCGCCGTCCTCAACCAGTACTTGCTGGAAGCAATCGCCACAAACACAGCTTTCAACCTCATTGAGCATTGGCATGACTGCACCGCTGGCTACACCAGGCTGGCAGATGCAGCACTGACATTGTTGGGCGTAGCTATAGAAACCGCGATGTCGAGAACTTTCTCCCAGCTGAAATACGATCAACCATCAGACAGGCCTCGAATGGAGGCCGCCATGTTGCGCATGCAGATGATAATGTATGTAAACAAGAATGCGTAAAAAATCGATGACCAGCTTTTCGTTAATAGAATTTTTTTTTCCTTTCTTAGACGTTATCAATGCTCTTCTGTAACCCTTACCGATCCATTTCCAAACAAACACCAAAATGTGGAGAGTATTTGCTTCAAAACCCTGAAATCCCCCCTATTACCAACTTGAAACAAACACCAATTTTAACGCGTTAAAGTTAAAAGGCTCGTGATACCTACTGATAAAATAAAGTGAGTGTATTATCAATAGATTTAACCCGAAAAAACGCAAATTTCCCAATGGTCTTAGAATAAAACCTGATTTCTTCCCGGTTACCAGTTTGAAAAATAGCCCCAGATTTTGACCCCCCGATTTCAAAAAAATATAAAAACGAAAACGAACAACCCTAAGTATGCCGTATGGTTTCCCGATCCCTGCCGCAGCATTCACGTGGGGTGCCTCCAGGATGTTCATTCTCGAGAAACACGCAGGCACCCTAAACTCGCGGGGACCAGCACTCCATTTGGTGGTTTTGCCAGAAAGCCAGGATACTTCTCGCCACTGGAGATACATTTCGCTGTACCGGAGAGGCGGGCGAGGATGAGCCACAGGGCACTAGCGGCGCATTCGGGGAACAGTAGCAACAGCAACCCTCAAAAAGACGCGAGAGATTCAAGTGAAGCTTCGCTTTAAAACGAAACGCTTTTGCCGCTGCGGAAGTTTTGGGATCGTGCCCAGGCCCTTCAGGGGCTGGTCCATGGTAGCATCGACGGGGAGCCCTCGCTACAATTGCACAGCAGAGAACGGGAAGGCGCGGAGAGTGAGACTAAAGTTTCGCTTGAAGAAAACCACGCAAATACTGGATTTATTTAGTGCCGTTATTCAAACTTTGCGTACGCCATGCATGCTGGTTGTAAATGTGCAGCAGAAAATAAACCCGGCGGCGCTAGATAACGGTTTTAAAAATGCGAAAGCCTATTTTTGCCTGAAAACAAGCACGCAGTGTCTACGTGCGACTGGTCAGTTACAGTCGCAGTGTGAGCACGTCGGTCATGATTTCTTTAGGTTGTAGTGAGCTGCAAGTACAGTCTTGCGACCCAAGTTATATAAGAATTTACTTTATATATGCTATGTATAGCAAGGAGCAGAAAGCAAGAAATAGTTAGTATACTTTGTTGTGGTTGTTTATTTAGCGCAATATAAGCCCCGGCAACTGAACCACAACGCAAAAAAAAAAAACGCGCAAACAAAAATTTTATTCTGGTATACGACATACTTTAAGACAAACATGAAATCGCTCAAGCACCAGATGAAGTACATGTGGTCATGACTTCCAGATGAGAGCTTATGACCGCATAGAATGAAGGCGTCCGTTAAGCCCAAATAAACATTTCGAATAAATTCCTCGGCTTCTAAACAATAAATGATGGATGTGAATGACAAGAAATATGCATAAAATATCGCACTCGACACACGAAAGTAAATCTACAGCTATTCGTTTTACCCCTGCAGACGAATGAGAGAGAGAGAGAGTATCAAACCTTCGGACTCTTAAAATTTATTTAGAGTATTTGACGCATATTCTAGCAAGTCGTTATTTTGCCTTCTATTCTTGTTGGCTATCGGATTCTAACCGATTATTGGATATCGGCTACTCCCCGCTTAGCAGGGTATCGACGTGCCATATTATGGCCGCTTGATTAGGCAACTAAGCTGCAGCGCTAGCGTGCACCTTTCGGACCCAGTGATAGCAGCGCAGACGAGGATTTGAAAAAAAAAAAAAAAAAACTGCAGATTTACTGTCAACTGAAGTTTTGTGTGCCTCGCAAATCCTGAAACTTGGTGTCCAAGACAACGAGCGAATTCGAGTATCAAAATAAAAAAAACGCACAAAGGCCGGAATACAAAAAAAAAAAAGACGCTACGTGTTCAGATTCTTGTAAAAAATATTTAAATTGAGTTACCCGCTTGTAGCGAGGGTTCAGAAGTAAAGGCATTGTGCAGCGGAGCATGAAGTCGGCGGCTCTATTCCGAGCCGCAGTGTGTGTAAATAAAAAAAAGTTATTTTTTGTAAGATTTCGTATTACGTTAAATATCACCCAGGTGTTCTAAGCGAATCTCTCGTTTCCCCCTGCCGGCAATGAAAACCAATTTTAACCTAAATCTGCCGTTATCTTACGATAGCGCAAAAATCGCAAAAATCTTCCTGTCACCTGCCTTTGTTAAAGCGAAGCTTCCTTTGCCTCTGCTCCTAACTTTTCGGGCGCTGCTGCTGTGTTATTTCTCGGACGCGACGCTGAGTTTCTTACAACACCACCAGATGACGCTCGCCTTCGCCCATTCTGACCATCACCACCGCGGCAGCGTTTCAGAGAGACTTCCACGCATCTTGAAGTCGGCCCGGTTACGCTGTCGCTGCCAGCCAACACAGAGACCGTGCTCATTCTCGCGGACTCTGTGGGCGATGCCTGCGTTGCGCGACTCAAGTGTGAGGAGGTGGACATTGCTTAGATCGCCCTTTACATCAGTCCCGCATGCAACGATGGAGAAAAAGACTGAAAAAAAAAAAAACCATGTCGCATGCCCCCGCGCGAGGGACACGAGTAAATGCAGAGCATTGGGGGTGGTCACGTGGCGTAGGTTGTGGTAGTTGGCGGTGGTAGTTGTAGTTGTCGTAGGGGTTGGGTAGTTGGGTTGCGAGACGAGAGAGAGAGAGAGAGAGAGAGAGAGAGATGATCTGATCTGATTGTGGGGTTTAACGCGCCGACGCAACGCAGGCGATGAGGCGCGCCGTAGTGGAGGGCTCCGGATTAATTTTGACCACCTGGGGATCTTTAACGTGCGCCGAAATCTCGTACACACGGGCGTTTTTGCTTTTCGCCTCCATCAGAAAAGCGGCCGCCGCGGCCGAGAGAGAGAGAGAGAGAGAGAGAGAGAGAGAGAGAGAGAGAGAGAGAGAGAGAGAGAGAGACGTAAGTACGTAACGTGTTGTTTATTGCCATCGTTTGCACCCCACCCTCTCTGCGGGGCAATCGGTTGGATCTTTATTATTATTCTTTTCTTTCTTTTCTTTTCTTTCTTATTATCCCTCTCGGGAGGGCAGTCGGGGAGGCGTGTTGCTTCCGCGCGTTGACGGTGGGGAATGCCTCTGGATTTAGTCGGGTCCCCTCTCCGTGGGCACTCGGGGGAGGAATGCCCTGGAATCGTTGTAGTAGTAGTAGTAGTAGTAGTCGCTTCAGTGCACACGGAGGACGATCGCCTTGTGGTCGCTGAAGTGGACGGTCAAGGGGTCCGGGAGTAGGGGTTGGACGCACAAGGAGGTCGACGTCGTCGACGCAAAGACGAGGTCTATGCAGGACCCGTGGATGGCGGTTGGCTGCACGATGTCTTGAACTGGTACTGCAACGCTGACGTTGGCTCGCGTCGCGGTACTGGTTGAAGGTGTTGCTTCCATCGCTTATGAACTTCGACGACGACCAAACTGAGAGTAAGCAGAACAGAGCGCAGCAGTAGAATGGAGTGAGCCGCGCCGATACCCGCTTTATATTCGTAGCGCGCGCAGTAGAGGGAGAGGAGGTAGTACCTGCTGCTGCAACGCCTCTTTCAGCGCCGGAGCACGCGCATGCGCGCCCGCACCTGTTGTTGAGAGCGAAGAGGAGCGGGGGAGGGGCGCACGTGCTGGCTGGCTGCGGACGCCGATCGCCAACGGACGGGTGACATTGTGAGTTAAAGAAATGCTCTGCATTTAAAACGTGGAGAACCGCGAACCGCGATCCCAAGCCGGTGCGCGCTGGGAGAGACGCGATGCGTTGAAACCGGCTCTGCACTTCACTTGTCCGGCGCCGCCCCAAGAGATGGCACCACCAGTCCACGCGTTGCATAGGTGCGCTGGTTGCGCGAACGTGTGCGCGGGGCAGACAGAGAGAGAGTTTGATCGGAGCAAAGTTTGCCGGGCCAGGCCAGCGCTGCACTCTCCCCTCTGCGGGAGTACGCGGCGGCTGCTCCCGCTTTGGCACGTGCTTTTTTTCGCTGCGTGCGTGCTGCATTTTTCGCGCTAGGAAGAGGGCTGGGTAAAATTTTCTTTTTTTGCGTATGAAAAAATACGCGTCAGCACGTGTCCAGCAAGTTCGGTTTAAAAGTAGAGTAGTTACTGAGTTCATTTTTGTTGACGTTTGTCTTCTGCTACAGACCCGCCCCTCGACCGGCAGACTGCCCCGACGATTTTAAGGGGGGAAACGCGTTGTTCGGCGGTCGCCGGCTGCTGTCCTTCCGTCTGCAAGGCGACAGCTGTTCAGCTTGTCACAGAGTAATTTTCTCTTGTTTGTTATTCCCTTCGCGTGCTCGCGCTTCGGACATCCGGATTTTCTGGACTGCAGCAACACTGAGGCTTGCAAGAAATGTAAGATAAACGTGATTGATTATGGTTTCCCGCTGTCTCCCGCACCACCTGAGGCATCCAGCCCCCTACTTACGAATGCGAAGAAAGCGACCGCCGGCTGCGCGAGCCACTTAAGCCAGCACGTACAAAGGGCGGCGGGAACACTCCTCACTCCCCCGAAACGAAAACATGAAACTGAAAGCGAAGCAAACCCCCCATATTGTTGCGTGGTCAGCTGCCACGATGGTAACAAGGCGAAAGAAGAGGATCCATTCGTTAAATTCTGCATATTCCCCGCGAAAGCGCACCAAAAGGATAGACGGTAAGCATGGATCACTGCGGTTCGAAAGGTGAAATAAGTTGGCACATTTTTGTTTGTATCTGTGTGCTTTCAGTTTACATTACCCGGCTTTGAAAATGTGAACTAGTGTTCTAACGAGTTCTCCCCTCTACACTTTTTTTAATGCATGCTGCCAATGATTATTTTCCGCTTAATAAATGAACTTCGGAGTTGTTTAGCTGGTGCCGTTCGATATCGTCCATATATAACACAATAAGTTGATATTTTGCACGGGTGAAAAAAAAAAGTTTCTAGCGATTTACCTGGGTAGTAGTAGTAGTAGTATGAAACTTTAATGAGCCTTATAAAGTAGGAGTGGTTCCCTAGTCCGGGAATCCAAGTGACGACCGGGCGACCGACGCCCTAGATGCCAGTAGTTGCTGGACGTCCAGGTGGTCGCTGGTGATCAGGTTCTCCCACAGCTCATGGAGGGGGAGGGGGGAAGGAAAGGGTGGGAGGTCAGGGTTATGCGTACACTCTAATAAAATGTGGACGAGTGTGCCAGGCTTAGAGCAAAAAGTGCATTGGGCGGGAAATTGAGTGGGACACATGTGGTGTAAGTGAATTGGATGGACGAAGGTATTCGTTTGGATGCGACGAAGAGTCGTTTCTTCTGATTTGGACAGCTTAGAGTGAGGTTGAGGGAATTGTTGCCTGTCGAGTCGATAGTACTGTGTAATTTCTTGAAACGTGTAGTAGCTCTGGTCCATCTTGTCATTGTGACTTGTGTTCTGGACGGGATTGCTGCGTTGTTCGTTTTTTTCCCACATTTACAAATACTGGTAAATAACAGAGGTATACACCAAATTATGTATATTAATAGTAATTAAAAGTTATACGCCACAAGCTGTTCTGTTGTTTCCGCGAACTGTCACTTTAACCCATACTTGTACTCCAAGCGGGTGACAAACATTGCGAACAAAAATTCCTTCAAGGACAAGTAAAATGGAAATGCGGCGCTGTCAGCGCACCCCTTAATTGGCGTGTGCATTTCTAATGCGTTTTTATAAGATGCAGCTGATCGTTTCAACAGTAAGAAATAACCTATTACCATAATCAATCACGTTTATCTTACATTTCTTGAAAGCCTCAGTGATGCTGCAGTCCAGAAAATCCGGATGTCCGAAGCGCGAGCGCGCGAATGGAATAACAAACAAGAGAAAATTACTCTGTGACAAGCTGAACAGCTGTCGCCTTGCAGACGGAAGGACAGCAGCCGGCGACCGCCGAACAACGCGTTTCCCCCCTTAAAATCGTCGGGGCAGTCTGCCGGTCGAGCGGCGGGTCTGTAGCAGACGACAAGACAAACGTCGACAAAAATGAACTCAGTAACTACTCTACGTTTAAACCGAACTTGCTGGACACGTGCTGACGCGTATGGTTTCATAAGCCAAAAGAAAATTTTACCCAGCCCTGTTCCTAGCGAAAAATGCAGCACACGCGCAGCGAAAAAAGCACGTGCCGAAGCGACGGCAGCCACCGCGTACTCCCGCGGAGGGGAGAGTGCAGCGCTGCCCTCGCCCGGCAAACTTTAGCTTCGCCTCCCTAACAGCACGGCGGCGGCGAACCATGTATCTCATGTGGGAAGTGTTGTTCTCGCGCGCCGTGAGTTCCTGCCCCCCCTTCGCGATCACGACCATGATGACATGATTCGTGAACGCCGTCGAGCTTCGTGTTCGCATGCTTTGGGAGTTCCCAAATAAACGGATGTGTTTCGGTACTACTGTCTGCTGTGTTCTCGTGCGAACCTCGCTGGGCGGCCGTAGGTGCGGGGGCCCGCGTGGTTGACACGCCGGGAGCTAGAGTGGGAGCCTACGCCGCAGTACTGGCTATGTCGCCCCCAAGAACCCCACATATTCCACAAGACTTACTCGCCCTGCGCTTTGTTGAGCTAGTACTCACCTGGGGTTGTGATTCCTGGCTCTTATAGCAACCGCGATAAGACGACCCCGTAGGTTTTCACCGAAGATGTTAACGTCAACATTAAAAAATCGGCAAACCGATGTATGGTTAGCGGCTTTCACGGAAGATGGCTGCGGCGTGCGTCTTCTTAGCTGCCACCCTTCCCAGTCATCCCTTCCCATACTGGAGGTTCGATTGACAACGGGATCGCCAATGTGGTTTAGACTTCGAACCTTTATCGTTACCTGTCTACTCCATTTCTGCACGTAAAAGTGCTTTGCTTTACGTATATTCCATCTATGCGTGGGATCCACCTTTTTTCCGAATATGAAAATCCCGGACACAGCATCTAGAAATGTAAACGCGAAATGTGCAAACAGCAACAGAAAATGCTCTAGTACCTCCCTGCACCGAGTACAATTGAGGGCCAAAGGCCGAAACATTCCTAGGTTTCTGAAGGTGGAGCCAAAATGACGATGAAGCTTCTTGGCAGAAGCTTTGGGCTGATCGTTTATAACGGGTTTGATTTCATGAAAGCAATACGTATAAACGGCGAGGTTCTGACGCGCAATGACTAAAACATGTCCTATAGAAAGGTAACCTCGTAGCATGCAATGATTACAGCACGTGCTATAGCATCCATAAGAAGACGACAGTGCCCGGCGAATGCCTCTCGCCGTCGCGTAAGCTGCGATGCGACAGCACACTGAATTCACTACTGAAAATGTCCGTAAGTATGTTTTTCCCCAGCGCACCTGAATGGCCAAATCAAAGGGGCAAAGTACACCAACGACAGGGCCCTAGCGTACGATCAGATAGGAGAAATAGGCTCTGCAATTTAGCAGTAGGCATGCAAGCATGGGGCACTGCATTCCGCTAAGGTAGAGCTCCTGTACATAGCTCCGCTTTATACAACATCCTTGAGATCCCCTAGGGGAGCAGAGTTGCGCGTCCATACGCCATCTTGATTTCCCAAGTCGTGCGAGAAAGCCACCCGTTCAAGCGCGTAGGAGCCGCCGCGCCGGTTGCAAGTGACGCGAAAAAGTCCGCGCGTGCGTGTGCTGCCGCTGCGCGGCCGTTGGTTGCGTGGGGCAGCTGCTGGCGCTGACTGCGCACCGCTGGAAAAGGAGGCAGGTGAGGAGCACTGAAAGCGGTCTTTCCCGTCACTGCGGCGCCGGCGGCGCGGCGGCTCGTGGAAATCATACGTGCAAGCCCGCGAAGAGTATACAGGAACTCTACGCCAAGGCACAGTGCAGATCAATTTGTTTCTTCGTATCCTATTTCGGCCTTTGTATTCGTCGAAACTGCCTCTCTATAAATACAAATACGTAGTGATTGGTCCCTCAGGTGCACTGTGGCAAAGAACACCCACGGAATTTTTCAAACGCGCAATTGTTCGTTTTTTTTTTTGTTTTTTTTTGTTTTTTTTGGGGGGGGGGGTTATGGGCATAGGGGATTAAGTTCACTAAGTGTAACATACTCCTTGGGGTATCATTTTGTGTTCCGAAAGGGGCAGGTCTTCAGGTGGATTTGGACACAGTGCTCTGGTCGCAATACCAAGCCGACTGTGCCAGCTTGGCTACTGCAACCTCTCAATGCCTCAAGTAAACACGCACCCAGAGAAACATGTAACATTTATTTTGTTTCCGAGATTGTTTTTACAAATGGTCGGTAATCGCTAGACGTGCGCCTTAGGTATGAACAGCATAGGAGAATTAAAAGTGCTCAGATTCTTTCTTTCGCCGGCTGGTTGTCATTTTTACACGGCCACCTTCAAATATTTCTTTTCTCGCGGAATTAGGTGTAATTTTTATTCCCGGGTTTTTAGTGTATAACTGCTACATTATGTATAGGTGTAAATAGGTTGTATATGTACAAAATATCTTCGGTCCTTTTTCTTTCCCGCCATCATTGCTTCAAATCTGTCACATGTTCTGATAGGGAGGGGGTAACCACACCCACAAAAACACATACCATGAAGACAGCAATCAACATCAAAACAGGTTCAAAATAGCGTCGTGAAATATTGTGTGCACGCCGTTTGATCTGTGGGGGGGGGGGGGGGGGGGGATAAACGGGCAATATAGTATGCAACAGTAGCTGTGAAAGTCCGTAAACAATGATTGTGTCTCAAAACTTCACTGTAACCATCACCACCAGAATCACGAGAGAAACACAGATATGAGCGCGCCGGAGCGGACACTCGTCATTGCCCAAGGTGCTCCTTGTTTTTTTTAATTTTTTAGCTGAGCTTTTCGCTGACGATTTTCGCATAAAAGAAGTCAGAAGACATAAAATAAGTGCAGCGGTAATCAGTACGAAACAAACTTCGCGCTTCTGCTTCTAGCTTGTAAGTAGGCGAACTGATGAAGAAAACAAATAGTTTATCGCTTAAAGCAAGATAGGCTTACGCATGAGCTTCGAAACCAAGATACTTTGCCGTCTAGAACTGAATTGATGTGTCAGGCGGGCTGTCATCGACCTGAGGTAGTAGGGGCGTAAGTACCTTTGGTGAACGACGCCACGTGCAAGAGTTGTGTTTAATGTTTTGCAAACTGGTGCCTGCGTGTGTGCCGTGCCTGTAGGCACCTACGAATTGAGCAGAATTACTCTAAGGCAGCTAAAGAAAGTTTCAGCCTGCCATGCCCCGAAGAAAGCAATGCAGCTTGGCAGGCGTTGCAGCATTTCGAACAGCGGCATCGCATCCTGCCTACGTAGTGTTTTCGTGCCCACTTTCGGTCAGATCCTCTTTGCCGCCAACTGCGTGTGTACATCCTCCGGAATATCATGACACATCTATTACGCTAAACGCGTGTCATGGTGTGCTGCTGCTTTGTTCCATACCAACGAGGCTCCGAATACTTAATTTTACGACTAGTCCTCGAAAGTTTTACCAAACTTGCCTTTAGAACTTTTCTATCAACAGCCACTGAACTCAGTCTACTATGTGAACATTGTGAGCATCCAAATTAATCGCCCGGTGTAAGTACATGGAGCCGTAAAGGCAATCACTAAATAAGTTCAACAGCTAAAATACTTGCACCTAGGAAACCACCAAGCAACAACATCATTTCGACGCAAATAAGCGTCAGCACATGCAGCGCCACATTACGAAGAAGCCTTGGCAGCTGAGGAATCTCCACACCGGCAAGCCTGGAATGGTATACATCAGCGCACGGCCTCCGTCCGGCGGAAGAAGGATACAAAGTCGAGGCCATCGAAATGTGCCCATAAACTTTACCGTTAACGGGGAATGCAAGCAAAAAAAAAAAATACAGCTCTCAATTCGTAACGTTAGGAAACAACCTGTTCGGCTGCTAAAAAAAGCGCATGAACGTAAATGTAAGCGCAAACAGCCGAAGATATTCGAACACAGGCGAAATTAGTTTCGAACCCGTGGAGCAAGAGTGAACAAAAGCTAGTACCTGGAGGCACTCTGGCGTGCCCCCCCGTCCGCCGAAACACAAGCACGGCAGCCTTATCGACTGTCCGCAATCACTGCGCGCCAGCCGGATGCCGTGCGCCGAACTCTTAGAGAAAAATTGGACCACAACCTTTCAAGAAACGACAATCTAAACTAACGAATGACATGGCCTTTCGACCAGCTTGGGTGGGTTGTGGTGGTAGTGGTTGCAGTAGCAGTAGTCTTTTGAGGGGCTGCATCGGTACCACGGGAAGCGGGGTTCGCGAAATGGAATACTACGCGGAAACGGCCGATGGATGCGACTCCACCGGCAGCGTCAGCACTCTCTGAGCGACCGATGAGCAGGGACAAGAGGAGGAAGACAGCGGGGCAAAAGGGGGCGAGAAGGAGGAAGTAGCGAACGCACCGAGATATAAGAACGGCCCCATCGGACCGATTCCCACGTGGTTGCGCGCCAGATATTGGTGGCAAGAAGATGTATACCTCGTTCGGTGACGGCGAGAAACTGGCCCGGCCAGGTCTCGCTATTGTTTCACCTGTACAGGCCCTTCTGTTGCTGCAAAGCGACAGTGCCTGGTCGCGCCCGGTTCGCGCAGCGGCTGGCGAAGTGGAGAATGCGAGAAGGCGCGTACATATTCACCGTAGTTGGCGACGACCTCACAGACCGACGCCGCGTGCATGCAACCACGCAAAACCGCGATAAGTGCCCCCCAAAAAGAAAATTTTCTGGCACGCCGGAAGCGCGCAAGTTAAAAAAAAAAGCGCTCTGGCTGAATGCGTGTGTTACTGCTCGGCCATTCTTCTTGTGTTATGAATTGAAGCGAGAGACAAAAGGCACGAGCGCTGTTAACGAGGAAAATTTGTAGCAATTCATAACTTGTGTTCTATACGGTTCGGCTCATCAAGACTAGGAAAAGATGTAGCATATATGGCAGCACTGAGATGACAGAACAGTGCGGTAACCAGAATTCTTATAATGATTCCATCTCAGTGCCAACATATTTAACCTGAACTCCACCGCAAAGAAAATGGCATGCCCTCGGTTACTTCTGGAGGGGCGTATATGGG
>NW_027526203.1:245150912-245157767 GCF_048455015.1 Haemaphysalis longicornis | reverse complement strand
GTGGGACATACTGCGTTCCAGCTCCCTTTCTCAAGATCAACTTCTGCTGGTCGAGAGGGCCAGTCGAGCCGGGACGGCACATGGTTACCTGAAATGAGGAACCACCCCACCTAAAAGCTCAATAAAAAAAAGCTTTGTCTCTCTCTCCTGCCGGCGCAAATTGCGCTTCCACTTTTTTCGAACCTCTTCGTCTCTTGGGGCGGCGAACAAATACGCCTTTGGAGTGCCCTGATAGCCGGCGTGACAGCCTGGTCAAAACAGTGCGCATCAGTTCTTCTTTTCGCCATCTTCCTCCCATGCTGGTCCTTGACGAAATGCACTCTCTCACTGTTTTAAAAAACACGTCAGAACCTCCGCACCGATTCCACCGAACGCACATGCACCCACCGCCTTCCAAGTTCTACGTTTCGCCCGGTCTGAGGGCTGCGGCGACAGCGCGGGCGCGGCAGGCCGGGCAGGCGCGGCTGACCGGCTGCGAGATCGTGCACGAGCGCCCCTAGCCACCCTAGCGGTGGTCGACGGCGCGCGGCACGCCGAAAGCAACGCCGTCTCCGCCCGCTCGGGCCACTCCCCTATTCTAGTTGACTCTACTTCGGGGGAAGCTCGCCTAGAACTGTTGGACTTGGATCGGGCCACCGCTGCCATTCGTGTCGCTTAAATTATTGCGCGCTGCAGCATCCGCTAGCTAAGGCAACCCATTCAGGAGCTCAATGCACAGTTTTCCAAGAACGCGCAGAAGCGGACGACGTGGGCGACCGAGGGATAAGAGACACGAGGGGGAAGGTGAAAAATCCTTCCCCGCGAGTGGACGTATATTTCAGTATTCCGGTATTTTTGTGTACGGTGCTCTGCTCTATCCGCTCTTTCCAGCCCCTACAGGTGGCGCTGCGGAAAAAGGCAATGGCGGACGAGACGGTGATCGGACCTTCGTAGTATTAGAGTGTACTAGAAGTTTTCTTTCTTCTAGTACACTCCAGTAGCATACTTCGTAGAAGCATGTGCGCCAGCATCAATAGCGGCCTAAAACCCCGTAGTTCCGCTTGAAACAACTACTTTCTTGAAAAACAAACATGCATACGTGGCAGATTGCGAGACAACATTCCATTCGTTTCAGGGTGTCTGCTGCGGTGTAAAAAGCGCTGCCTGCGAGGCAATCCGCTGCGCAAGGCTCAGGCCACACTGAAGTGGTTTCAGTACAATCCCGCCTCCTTGGGCAAACAACCTGCTACATAAGGTACAACGCTAAGTTTTGGGATATTATTGCAGTGTACGTCATCGCAGTGCATGTTTTAATTTAAACGTGTTGTGTGCATATAAGCAGAAGCCCATGCGCACCATCCGCGGGCGATATGTGCGTATTACGGTGTTTTGCTTGGGTGTCGTAAAACCTAGTTGTCACTTTGGGCAGTCAAACCATGAATACGAGGCTCCTATTACGTCGCTTCAAGTTGTACACAAACGAACGTACGTGTTAGCATTATATAAAAAACAAAATTATAAGCCTACGTGTGATATTGAAGCGTACATGAAAATACAGGCAGTAATTTACAGGTGCGCTTTTGGCTTGTAGTAATTATTTTAAGAGAAATCGTCTGGCTGAAATTACGTTATTTTGATTTGACTGCCGGTAAGATTTTAAAGTGCGTCAATGCTTATTACCAAAACGAAAACGCATTCAAGAGCAAATACAAGAGCTCGCAATTGAACTATCCGAACCAGTTACTTTTTTGTCATTGCTAAAACATCTTGCTTCGACATAATTATCTGTATATTCAGTCATTAATCAATAAACGCATCCCGACATTTGCTTGTCACCTTCGCGTGCAAAAAGTTTTTATTTGTTTCTTTATTGAAAATAAAAGCAAGCGGATTGGACAGCCTCTGCTTCTTATATGTTTGAAAGTGGAATTGAGGCAATTTATCGACACATAGGCCAAGATCGGTTGACACATTATGCGGTAATGAATGTAAATAGTTACCGAAGAAGGCGATCACACGGTGATACAAAGAGCCTACAAAATCGGCGCCCTCATAGCAAAGAACGTGGCAGACGTAATTCAGTAAATAATACTTTAGGCACCCCGTACGCACGGGTGGTTCCAGAAGGCTTCCGTTTTTCTCCGCAGCAGACACCGGCAAGTCCCAAAACTCTTTCACATTTACCCGCTGCTTGCCTCAAGACAGTTGAGATAATATGAACGCTCGTTCAGCCTATATTTTCTGAATATTAAAGCGGCATGGTGGATTACTATACTTGCGATATCCATTTTCCTTTCGCTGCTGCGAAGCCGCACGGATGCCGCTGGAGCGACGTATACTGGTCCGCCGATCACCGTATCCCGGCCTTGGGCAAATTCCGCACGGTGTCACTGGCGTCGCTGGAAAGAGCGAATCGGATTCGCCGAACAGAGATTTGTTCTCAGGTCGTCAATGCGGATGCTTTCCCCGGTTTTATCATCTTGCACAAATGAAAACATGCGTGCATAAATTTCGTTGTCATACTGCAAACTTCGTCTTCATGGCCCTCATTTTACTGTGGCAATGAGAAGTCCCCCGGAAAGCGCAAAGCCACCCCAACCTCCAGTTGGCGTGCAAGACGGAATATCAACGAACAATCAAACACTCTGTTATTATTGATTCCTCCCCAGCTTTCCTGCTGAAAAATATAACTGGACGGGAACCTAGTTAATTCAGAAGAAAAAGAGATATTTTGCACTGACCAATTAGTGGACTTGGATTTGAAAATCTGAATAGTTTGCGTGTCATTAAATATCAAAAGTTACTACTCATACACTTCAAAGGGATATTTCAAAGGCTATGAAGCTTTGGAGAACAGAGTTATAAACTTGAAACTGCGCACAAAGCAAGCTTTTGCCCCATCATTAGCTGTGGAAAAGTCATTGTACTGCGCACAATAACTTTATAGTAATCACACCTGCCAAAATTGCAGTATAAGCCGGAAAGCTGCACCTGGTCTTCCTTTATTCAAATATTTGTTATACCCCTTTTTTGTGCGAGTAGGTGGCAATGAAGTTATTTTTTTGCGACAAAGCCCCAACTTGTTCAGGAAACTGCTGTAGCTTTAAATCCAGCATAGACATCTCAGGTAAAATTATGGTGCCGCCTGACAGATCTTTCATCACGGCGCGGCGAGTTCATTTACTTGTCGTAATTAGGTGGTCCACAGCAGAGGTCGGCAAACTCACTCATGAGTCCACTCACTCAGATTCATTTGGACTCAAACTCACTCGTGAGTTTGAGTTTGAGTGAGCGCGAGGCTAGTGTGGCATGGTGAGTTTGAGCTTGAGTGAGTTTGAGCCGAGTGATCACGACTGAGTTTGAGTCCGATTGAGTTTGAGTCCATTTTGAGTTCTGAGTACATTTTGAGTTTGAGTCCATTTTGAGTTCTGAGTACATTTTGAGTTTGAGTCCATTTTGAGTTCTGAGTACAATTTGAGTTTGAGTCCATTTTGAGTTCTGAGTACATTTTGAGTTTGAGTACATTTTGAGTTTGAGTCCATTTTGAGTTCTGAGTACACTTTGAGTTTGAGTCCATTTTGAGTTCTGAGTACATTTTGAGTTTGAGTCCATTTTGAGTTTGAGTTCATTTTGAGTTCTGAGTACAATTTGAGTTTGAGCTCATTTTGAGTTCTGAGTGCATTTTGAGTTTGAGTCCATTTTGAGTTTGAGTCCATTTTGAGTTCTGAGTACATTTTGAGTTTGAGTCCATTTTGAGTTCTGAGTACATTTTGAGTTTGAGCACATTCAATTCGATTTATTTAACATCACACGATGTTGGGAGGTACGGGCAAAAAGCCATAACGAGGCTTGACTGGGCCCCAACGTTTTTAGATTAGGTCAGTTTGCAAACTGCGCCTCGAGAGGCGGCACCATTTTGTCGCCATTCCGAGAGGTGGCGCTGGCGTTGCGTTGAGATCTAGTTTGGGGAGCGAGGCTCGCCCCGGACATGTGTTTACGCTGTGCTGTTGGCGCTCGCCTGTTCGTCACGTCTGTATTAACGTGTTAGCTCTGTGCTGTTATCGTGCATACATATTTTAGTGGATCTCTGAAGTGTCGGTGCGGTTTGTTGACGTGCTGCGCGCCGGGCTGCCGTTCGGGGTATGCTTCGGAAGCGGCTAAGTCCGTGCAGCGGCATTTCTTCAAAGCGCCGAAGGGTCCTGACGGATTGAAGGCGTGGGAAAGCGCGATTCCGCGGAAAAACTTCAAGGTTACGCCGTAAACATACGTTTGTGACATATTCATTGTGAGCCTTCAGACATCATCAACTGTTACGAACACGCCGTGAACGGTCAAACTGTAAGGATACCGTAAGGCAGGTGGACCCTGCAGGGGACCGCGCGGCGCCCCGTATTTTCCCTGACATACCTGAGCATCTGTCGCCGCCAAAGACGTCAAAGTCATGCCGAAAACCACCCAAATGGATTGCAGTGGTTCCCACCTATGTTGCGTCCTGCCAAAATGATGGGTCTTTTTCGCGAGGAAACTGGCGTAAGTAGCGCGAGTGGTGTAGAAAGCGCCGATGTCAGCACGCACATTGGGAACTGAGCTCTGGTTCTCGGTTATGCAGGAATTCAGCAAATGTCCGATATTTCAATCGTAGAATGTGAAGGCTTCGCCTACCCAGGTTATCCTCTACAAGCTCGAAGATTCTGGGTGCAGGTGCAGTAGTCGGGCAAAACTTGTCGGTTGAAGTTAATTCAAGACGTTTGCTTGTTACGCCGTGTAGCTACGGCGATAAAAGTGGGAATATTCACCCTCAGCTGACAAGGCAGAAGAATGTAGCAACATTTATTTGCTACATTGTTGCTAAAGATCAGCCCTTGGAACAAATGTTACCTGTTTCCAGACGTTTCATCCGCAACAACTGCCGTGAAAGGGCATGCAGTGTGTGTGGCACAACATATTCACGGTGCTGTCAGATCAGATCCCAACCCGGTGCGGTGGCTAGGGCGCCGTGCTGCTGGGCGGAAGGACTCGGGTTCGATTCCCGGCCACGGCGGCCGCTATTCTGATAGAGGCGGAAAGCGAAAACACCCGTGTGTTCGAGATTTCAACGCATGTTAAAGATCCTCTGCGTGATAAAAATTAATCCGGAGCCCTCCACTACGGCACGCCTCATCGCCTGTGAAGCGTCGGCGCGTTAAACCTCATAAATCAATCTGACTAGTCAAAACTGAGAAGTGTTGCCTATCTGCAGATTGCAAAAAGAAACGAGCAGGAAAAATCAACGCAGAAGACAGCATAAGCGATGGCTCAGCAAAAACTACCAGGCTAAACGCTTTAAAAAATCGGCATATCAGGACTACAAGAAGATAAATGAAAGTTTCTGTGACCCTAACAGATAGTCCATCAGATTTACGAACCAACAAAAAAGAATAGCAGTACGACAAACATTCTCATCCGAGAAAAAACGTTTATTTCTTTTAAGAAACCACATTTATACCTGCCAAAGAAATAAAAAAACACTGGTTTAATAATTGGTTCAATATTCTTTGTTAACAGCGAAGCTATTTAACAAATCGTAATTTTTCGTGTCCGCAGTTAAAATACCAAGAATTTGCTGAGCGCGCACGTCAGCACTTGGTTTCCAATCGGCTCAATTGATCAGTTTTGTTGGGGTTGTAAATATGCTCTTGTGAAAACGTACCTACTGCATTTTCTTACACAGCATAAATAAAAATGTCGAGGCGTCTTTTCTTGATTCCAAGTAGATGGCTGACTATTGTAGGCTTTCCCGCAGTTTCAGAAGTGTAAGACGTATTCGGGTATGCTTTAAACATTATTGAGCTATAAGGGATCCCGTACTGGGGAAAAACTAAATGGGAAAATAAATAAATAGAACGGGAAGCAGCCGAAGACAAGCGGACTGTGCAGTGTTTGCCTTGCCTTTTTTTTTCTTCTTAAGTACAGCTTGTTTCTCGTTATAATGTCGATAAAAATGTAAAGCTCTTGTCACTCATGTGTAAGAGTAGAGCGAAGTTGGATTTCGCATGTAAAAGAAGAACATTAAAGGTGTGCGGTGGTCGTTCACCGGCGCCTTCCCAAGCAAGGAGTAGCAGACGACGCGCCGAGACCGATCTCAACGCTACCGCAGCGCCACCGCCTGGTCGGCGACAGCACCGGCCCGCGCCGCGGTGCTTGGAAGGCCGCGCTCTTTGCCAACTGACCTAATCTAAAAACGTTGCTGGGCCCGTACCCCCTGCTTTGCAAACAGTGCAAAGTTACACGCGATACGTTATTAGCACGTCTGCAGCACAGTGCATAAAAGAATACAGATTCGGATTCCGAAACAGAAGAAAAAAAAATCTATACAGTCCGATTGCTGAAATAGGGTGAACACATACAGGGAAAAATGCGCAACTTAATCTGTACGATTTTCAGCAATATGCTGAAAGTTTGATTTTGAGTTTGATTACACATAGAGTTTTGAGTACATTTTGAGTTCTGAGTAAATAGGAGTTTTAAGTCTATTTGGAGTTTGAGTACATATGAGTAGCCTAGCAGGCAGCTATGGTTGGCTGTTAAGTTTCATGCGTCACTGTGGGCTCGGAATTCAAGTTACCTGCGGGTATGGCACCAATCGCGATCTGCATGATCGGTTGGGAGGGAGGTGGTGTCTGATTTTTTTTAGTTTCTTGTTGAATTTTTATGGCCATAAGCACTTGCTGTATACCTAATTTTCGCGGCTGGGCGCGTGAGTGATAATTGACTGGTGAGGTCATAAAAAAGGGTTGTCTTAACTTTTCCTCCTGACGGATCCACTAAGAGCGTGGGAAAGGGTGGTGGGAAAGCACACGGCGGCGCTGGCGTGCTGGTTGTTCGCCTGCTACTGTT